>NC_055989.1:112073142-112378370 GCF_018446385.1 Zingiber officinale | reverse complement strand
TGAAGTGTGAGAGGAGGATTTAAAGGGAGATGTTTTGTCACGTGTCAAGTGTTGAAGGATGGGTAATTTAAGGGGAGGGGAGGTTCTGACATGTGTCAAGAGTTTAAGGGTGGGTAATTTAAGGGGAGGGGAGGTTCTGACATGTGTCAAGAGTTGAAGGATGGATAATTTAAAGGGAGAGAGGGTTCTGACATGTGTCAAGGATTGAAGGATGAGTAATTTAAAGAAAGTGAGAAGTTCTGACATGTGTCAAGAGTTGGAAGTGGGGTAATTTAAAGGGATGAGAGATTTTAACATATGTCAAGGGTTGAAAGGGGGTCATTTAAGGTGATGAGAGATTTTGACATGTGTCAAGGGTTGGAAGGGGGGTCATTTAAAGGGATAAAAGATTTTGACATGTGTCAAGGGTTAGAAGTGGGGTAATTTAAAGGGAGGGGAGGTTCTGACATATGTCAAGCGTTGAAGAGGGGTAATTTAAAGGGAGGGGGGTGTTTTGACAGGTGTCAATGGTTGGAGAATGACGAATTTAAATGGAGGGAGTGTTTTGACGGTTGTCAATAGTTGGAGGATGGGTAATTTAAAGAGGGTGAGAGATTCTGACATGTGTTATATGTTAATGGTTGGAGGGAGGGATGATTTAAAGGGAGAGAAGATTATGACATGTGTTAATAGTTGGATGCGGGTAATTTAAGTGTCAAATTAGGAATGTAATTTAAAGGAAGGGAGTAATTTTAAAATTATATAAAATAAAAAAAAATTAAAAATTTGATAAAAAAATAATAAACAAAATTGATTAAAGAAATAAAACTAAATAAATATTAAAAATTTTAAAAAATAATAAATAAAATTAATTAAAAATAAAACTAAATAAAAATAAATAAAAAATAAAAGTATTAATGAAAAAATAATAAATAAAATTAATTAAAAAATAAAATTAAATAAAATAAAAAATATATATAAGTATTAATGAAAAATAGTAAATAAAATTGATTAAAAATTTAAACTAAATAAAATTTTTAAAATATATAAACTAAATAAAAATTTTAAAATATATAAGTATGAATGAAAAAAATTAAAATTAAAATTAATTTTAAAAATAAAACTAAATAAAAATTTAAAAATAAATAAGTATGAATAAAAAAATTAAAAATAAAATTAATTACAAATAAAAAATAAAAAATTTAAAATATATAAGTATGAATTAAAAAAATATTAAAAAAAAGACAGAGGGTAGAATTGTGCATTTGAAGAGGGGAGAGAGAGAGAGAGAGAGAGAGAGAGAGAGAGAGAGAGAGAGAGAGAGAGAGAGAGAGAGGGGGGATGACTCCTATCGGTCATTAGGTGGTTCTTAGAAATGGAATAGTGCTAATTGGCAATTAATGTTTATTTATTTTCATGCATCATTTATTCACCGAACTCAGTTCAGTACGTACGGTTTGGTTGCACTAGATTCATAAGTCCCACCTTCATTCTCTTCTTTTTATGGTGAATCTTATCATGCTGATACTTGTGTCCATGAGTCGAGGCTGGTCCCATGCTCATATATTTGCCATATTTCAAGGCCTAACTTGTACTATATATATGTTGAATTCTGAAAAAAAAAAAATTTGGTGCTAATTTAATGTATTTCAATATTTGCATATATTGCCCTCTAAAAAGAATTGTTAATTTGTTTATGAAAAAAAAATTGATGTTTCTGATGTAGAAGCATAAATTTTGATGTTAGTAGTATATCACTGTGAATGGTCTTTCATGATCTTATCTAGCTTCCTATGTGTCATAGCAAGTTAACTCAAAAAATTAAAAGAAGAAGGTGTTTGATCTTGTTCTATTCACATGTTTCACTAGTGTTTTCCTTTTTGAGAAGGTTTAAATCCTTGTTCAGAGAGAAAATATTCTGAAATAGTATTGGTGAAGAATAAAGATTTGGTTCTGCTGCCTTGATTAACCTTTTTTCTACATGGATGTTCACTCTAATCTTTATTAATCATTTCATAATCAAGCAGAATCGTCGTTTCGTTTTCTTCATCTTAATGGAGAGATTGCCATCGAGAACTTGCAGGTGATGCCAAATTTCTTCATCATGTTCCTATAGATTGCAAAGACTCTCTGGTGATTCTCATAATGTTTGACCTCACAAATCGCTCCACTCCAAACAAGTTAGTTTCCTGTCCCCTCAATTTTTCCTGTCATCAATCATCTGTTTCAATATGAGTCATTGTAATATTTTCTCCTTTTTTCGCATGTAGTGTCATTGTCCGGTATCAGAGAGCAAGAAAATGTAACAAGGTGACAATCTTCCTCCTGTCTTTCTTTTATCGATGCACTAAAACTATATGATATGGTTTTCTTTGGGATTTTAGTGATGGGACTGATGATCTTTTTGGTTCAATTTAGGAAGCAATTCCTTATGTAATAGGAACCGAGTTTGATGATTTTGCTCAACTTCCTCTTGAAATGCAATGGGCTATAGTGAATCAGGTAATTTGGCTTCACAGCCTTTGCTATAGGAAATGATTTCTTTTGTACCTTATGAGTTTTTAAGGAGTACCATGATTGCTAAGTTTTTTTTTATAATACAAAAAACAAAGGAGTACACCTTTATTAGAATATGTATATCTAGCAGTAAATAATATAAAAAAAATTATATTAACATATTTTTTGGAATTTTACTTTATTGAAATAGATAAATCTTCGATACACTTAAATAGAAGGTTTAAATAGTATGAAAAGAGTATGGAACAATTCATTAAAGGTTATTTATAGAATTCCAATTGACGGTATATGTTAGTGCAATCATGTCCTGGATGAGAAATTTTAATGATTGATAATTATTTAAGTTTAGATTAATACATTCGATCTAACTTGAGTTCTAAGTTTGCAGGATAAGAGAAGTTCAAAAAAGTCGATGATCGAATTCTTGATAAGAAGAAGTTCTTGCAGGTCGGAAGACCGTATGCAAGGCAAGAGAAGTCCAAGAAAGTTGAGGGTCAGATTCTTGACAAGAAAAAGTTTTTGCAAGTCGGAAGACTAGATCAAAAGCAAGAGGAGTCCAAGAATGTCGAGAACCGAATTTTTGGCAAAAGGTGGGAACCCGAGTAGATAATGAGATTGGATGCTAGGGTAGACGAAGACTCGAAGATGAGGAAGCTCCACGCATAAAGTCTAGGGAATAAGAGGTTCATCTGACATAAGGTAATTAATTTCGATTGGTACATTAAATGGAATATGTGCTTGAGGATTTAGAGACTGAAAAAAAATCAATTTTAGGGTTTGCCAATCGATTGGTGAAAATCACCAATCAATTGGTGAGCTAAAACTTAAAACCCTAAACCTCAAACTTTGGGTTTGCATCACCAATCGATTAGCACAATCGATTGGTATAAACCTATGATTCTGAGTTTAGCAAAATGGTGCATCAGTCGATTTGCACGAATTGCCAATCGATTGGTAATCAATTTTGAGTGCACAGTAGCTTTCCAAATCGATTAGGCATTAACCAATCAATTGGTTGGCAAGCTTTCAACAGCTTTCTTCAAAAAACATAGAAAGTTGCCAAATTGATTGGGTAATCAATTAGGCACTGGCCAATCAATTGGTGCAATTGATTGACAGGCTTTCTTCGAGCAAACAAAAAGTTGCCCAATCGATTAGTCATGATTGACAGGCTTTCTTCGAGCAAACCTAAGTTCCATCTTGTAAGAGGAAGAGAGCTTTGTGAGAGGTTGTACTCCACCGATAAGGAGTAAGATTTAACCGGAGATTACCGGGGACTAATCCACCGAAGGATCAAGGGTTCGTCCACCTCAAGGACACGCCATGGAGTAGGAGCAAGCAATCTCCGAATCACGTAAAGGAATCGTGTTAGCGTTTGTATTCTTGTTTGCTTTCATTGTTTTAGTTTTTATATTTCCGCTATGCACTAACGTCTTGTAGAGAAGCGATTGAAGTTGGGGTGGCCTAACTATTCAACCCCCCCTCCCCCTTCTAGCCAGCCACCGATCTCCTACATGGTTTACTGAAAATGTCAATCAAATTTGATTTGGACTCAACATGGTTAAGTTTAATATTTCCTCTGACAATGTGATCCCTAATGAAGTGATATTTAATTTCAATATGTTTTCTTCTTGAACGATGCAATGGATTTTTGGTTAAGTTAATTGAGCTTATGTTATCAATAAATATGTTTATATTTTTATACTCTAAGTTAAAGTCTCTTAATGTGTGCACCATCCATAATAATTGTGCTACGCATTCACCCATTGCTGTATATTCTACTTCAGTAGTAGACAAAGCAATATAGTGTTATTTTTTACTAAACCAGCTGACAAGTGATGGTCCAAGGAGTTGTCATCCATCACTTGTACTTTTTCGTCTAATTTACAATCGGCAAAATCTGAGTTAGAAAATCTCATAAGTTCAAAGTTTGTTGTCTAAAGGTACCACATTCCTACATTAATTATGCCTTTTATATATCTAAATATTCTTTTAACATTAGCTAGGTGGAATTCTTTAGCATAGGTTTGGTATCTTGCACACATACTAACAGCAAATAGAATGTCGGGTTAGCTTACAGTTAGATATAAGAGACTACCTATAACACTTCTGTAGAATTTAAGGTCAACTGGTTTTCCATTTGGATCATTATCTAATGTTATATTAGTTGTTGTTGGTATTTTTATTTCCTTAGTATTTTTCATTCCAAACCTTTTAAGTAATTCTTTTATGCATCTTTGTTGATATAAATAATTACCTTCTTTAGTTTATTTAATTGTAAACCTAAGAAAAATATTAGTTCACCCACTAGACTCATTTCAAATTCTTGTTCCATTAAGGTTATAAATTCTTGTAAAAATGTTGAGTTAGTTGATCCAAAAACTATGTCATCTACCTATACTTGGGCTAAAAAATATATGACCCAAGGTTTTTTATGAAAAGGGTTGAGTTGACTCATCCTTGATTGAATCCTTTGGATATTAGATATGTAGATAATTTTTCATACCAGACCCTAGGTGCTTGTTTTAGACCATATAGTACTTTTTTAGTTTGAATATATGATTAGGATTATCTATATTTTCAAACCTAGGTGGTTGACCTACATAAACTTCTTCCTTAATTATTTCATTCAAGAAAGTAAATTTAATATTCATTTGATAGAGTTTGAATCCTTTATGGTCTACATAACTTAATAACAATCTAATGAATTCAAGTCTAGCTAATGGGGCATAGATTTCATTATAATTAAGTCCCTCTACTTAACTAAGCCCTTCAGCTACTAACCTTGTTTTATTTCTTATAGTTTCCCCTTTTTCATTTAATTTGTTTCTAAATGCCCATTGTGTTTTTATAATTTTTTTGTTTTGGGACAAAGGTGCTAAGTCTCATACCTCATTACGTTCAAATTGAGCTAATTCTTTCTGCATGACTATAATCCAATCTGGGTCAAGAAGTGATTCTTCTACTATTTTGGGTTTAATTTTAAATATTAATACAATTTGACTTAGGTTTCTAAATACTGATATAGTTTGAACTATTAGGTCACCTAATATTTGTTAAATTAGATGGTCAGAACTAACTCTTATAATTCTTGAATCAATTTGTTCTTGTTGATTCTCTATTGGTTAATCTTGTTTATCTTCTTAATCTTCTATTTGGTTTAGATTTTCACTAGCTCCCCCTTGATCAGTGCTAGACCTAACAAAGTCTATTGGTTGATATTGAGTTTGATTTTGGTTAGATTCAAATTTATATTTGTTGTTTCCTCAATCCTTAGTATATTTTTATTATAAACTCTGTAAACTCTATTATTAAGTGAATATCCTATAAAAATTTCATTTTGAACTTTCAAGGTAAATTTTTCTAAATGTTCTCTTATATTTAATATATACTAAACATTTAAATACATTAAAATATTTAATATTTGGTATTTTATTATAATAAATTTCATAAGAGGTTTTATTATATTTTTTTATTTATTATTATTATATTTTGGACGTAGTAAACTGTATTAACAACTTCACCCTAAAAGAACTTAGGTAGTTTGTATGCATTAAGCATTGTTCTAGTGACTTCTTGTAGGATTCTATTTTTCCTTTCTACTATACTATTTTGTTGAGGTTTTTAAGGATATGAAAATTCATGATGATAACTATTTTCTTGGCAGAAATTATTAAGCCTATGATTTTTAAATTCACCATCATTATCACTCCTAATTCTTTTAATTTTTAATTTTTTTTATTTTCTGTTTGTCTACAAAAAATACTAAAAGTTTCAAAAGTCTCATCTTTATTTCTTAAGAATTTTTATTTAAGTTCATTATAATAGTTTTACAATGAAAATAATTTTGTTGCAAATTTTGTTGCAGATTCTGCAACGAATATGAAAATTTGTTGTAGAATCTTGTAATATTTTTTGGTACATTAGGATAGTTTTGCAATGAAAAAAAAAGTTTATCGTAATATTTATGGCAAAACTACAATGAATATTCAGATTCGTCGCAGATTCCACAACAAATATGATAATTCGTCACAAAATCTACGACGAATATAAAAATTTGTTGCAAAATCTAGACTGTTTTTTAATACATTACGATAGATTTGCGACGAAAATATTTTCGTCGCAAAATTTGTCTCAAAACGTAATAAAAACTATCCAAAATTATGTAAATTTTGTATTTAACTTGGTTGATATAAAAGTATCTATCAAATTCATACACATCGTATCTAACACATCATATCTAACAATAAAACTATACATAAACCAAATCACAATTTATATACATCAAATTCAAACAGCACAAAATATCTATAAAATCCAAACATTTCATACATCAAAATGCAAACATCATCAAATATCCTTACAATCCAAACACATCATACATTAAAATACAAACATCACAAAAAAATCTAATATCCATAAAATCCAAACATCATAAGAAGTTCTAAACCATCCATACATCAACAAATTTCCAAACATCACTAAATCTTCTCCATCTTCTTCTTCTAATATCCTTATTTTCCTGCATCAGAATGAAAATACAAACAATATCAATTATTAAAATAAAGAAATTACTATATATGAACACAAAAAATAATTGTTACTTACTCTGACATTTATTTTCATTGCATTTGACCAATCCTATTTTAAAAAAAAATAGCAGTATTAAAAAAAAAGAAACATTTACAATCAAATAACTAATGTTAAAAAATACTAATTATGAGATAAATAAAATTCATAAAAGAAGATCCATCGTCTCCATCTGGCCATCACCACCAATATCACCAAAACCGAAAGGAGCGGAACTTAACTGAACATATCTCATAATTAAATCTTATTGTTGGCGCATAGCTCTCATTTCTTCCTAGCTAGCTCTCATTTCTG
This sequence comes from Zingiber officinale, assembly GCF_018446385.1. Lineage (NCBI taxonomy): Eukaryota > Viridiplantae > Streptophyta > Magnoliopsida > Zingiberales > Zingiberaceae > Zingiber > Zingiber officinale. The sequence goes on along the minus strand of NC_055989.1, from coordinate 112,370,990 downwards.
CATCTCTAGCTCTTTTTCCTTCATCTCTTTCTAATATTATGTCCTTTAAATGTGAAACCTCTTCAGTCAAGGAATTGATCTGAGTTGTGAATCCTATTGGGGTGGAAAAGGATTTACGAAAACTCTATTATTTTTGCTTAAAGAACTCATTCCCAATATTCTTCTCCCTCTTTATCCCCTACTAGCCTCTAGCCATAAATCCAAATTATTACCGACAGATGACTCAGTTTCCTCACTAGCACATGAACTTCTTTGTGCCATCGCAAGCTCATCGTATTTGTCCTGTATTGTAATTATAAAATTTAAATAAATTTATTGTAACAATAATTTAGAAACACATATATTTTTAATTATTCCAAACTTTTATTGCTTTTACTCTAGTCCCGCTCTAAGACTTGTCCCTTTTTGTAAAGTTTTGATGAAAGTTTCTATAAATGAAGGTTCCTTCCTCATATCTTTGGTCTAAAAAACAGGATTAGAAATAATAAAATAGTCACGGATTAACCCTCTTCTGTTTGATGATTTGTAGGCCAAGTTATGTGTTCAGCAGTTGCCTTTGATGCATAAAGTTGTTGTAACCTTGGAGTTATAGGCAAATAAAACATATGACTGTATGATTTATGTCATTGTTGATTTCTTCTGGTGATCTTGTACCTAGCTTGATTACAAAATTTACAAACATCTGCATCAGCATCATCTCCCCAATATAGCATACAACCATCTCTGTAAAAATCAATTCTTTCTACTAGAAGACCTAATTCTTTCATCAATTTTTTCATATTGTAAAAATCAGGAGGCAATATATGATCACTTGGCAATGCCTCTTCAAAAGTTTGAACAAAATCATTAAAATAATCTTACGATACTTTTTGCTCTGTCTTTACATTCAAATCTTACAATGAGAGATAATTTAGTATGAATGTTACAGCCAACTCATAATGGTTCATCAACAGCATTGAACACTTCTTGAAATTTAAGATATGTTTCATCAACACCTGGTACTTCTACCTCCTCCAAAGGTTATGTATAAGTAGTAAATATTTGTTCAATTGATGGATGATAACTAGAACTTATACCACGCGTGTTGGGATTTAAATTATGACCCGTTGCATCAAAAACCATCCTCTAGTATGGATTTAATTGATTATAATAGCTCTGATCACTACTAACTGAGACTTATATGTTTCGAGAGTAAAACCAAATCTACAATGATGTTTTTCAACTTTATCAGCGAGTAAAAATTTACCATTGTGACACTTTCTACACAGACACCTTATCTTATTACCATCCTTATACTCAGCTTAACAAGAGGCAAAATTCAAAAATTGCTTCAAGACAGTGATAAACTCATCAGTTATACCTTGTCGGTCAGGCAAATTCTTGTTATACATCCAACTTCTTTCATTCTGTATTTTGTCTATTTCCAATAAATTACATTAATAAAAACAACAAGACAACACACTAATGATCAATATGTATTAAGTACACATACACACGAAAATAAATAACATGAAATTGTATACTAATACTATTATTATTAATTAAAATCAGAAGTGTAGGTGTACCAAACAGAGGTCGATAAAGAAGTTGAGTGTCTCTCAAACATGTCTAATATATACCTGTAAAAACAATATACACAATCAATTATACAGGTCAAAAAAACACAAATAAGCTCGCTATAAACAAGATTATAAGGTTGGTTCAGCTAATAAGTCTCGATCATCTTGGCCATGCCAAGGGCAGCAAGGGCTAGCCAAGGGCAGCAAGGGTCGGGCAAGGGCTAGCCAAGGGCAGCATGGGCCAGCCTTGGGCCCGTAGTCGGACAAGACCAGCCGCAGTCAGGAAGGGCCAGTCGCGGCTGGCCAAGGTCCACTGCAAGTAAACGCGGCCATCTAGGGCCAACCGTGGCCTCCCGCGGTAGGCTAGGGCCAAGCTCTGCTTCCTACAGCCGGCCAGGGCCAGGTTCTACCTCTCACGGTCGGCCAAGGCCAGGCGCTGCCTCGCGAGGCCAACCAGGGGCAAGCTCTGCCTCGCGCGACCGACCAAACCAAGTAGGGGTGAAAATGAGCCGAGCCGCTCGTGAGCCGCTCTCGAGCGGCTCTGTCAAAGCTCGACTCGAGCTCGAATTTGACCGGGCTCAAGCCGAGCTCGAGCTAGCTCGTTTAACATTCAAGTCGAGCTCGAGCTCATTTAACATTGGCTCAAGGGCTCGTCAAGCCTTGTCTAGCCTTATCAAGCCAGGTTAATTTAATATTTTAATAATTAAAATTATTATTACTTTTTAAAATAAAAATAAGTTAAGGAGGAGTTTGTGGCTAGAGCATGTCATTTGGTGTATTTGAGGTCTACGATTCCAATCCTTATTTGAGCAGGTTTTTAATTTATTTTTCCAAGTCAGGCTCGAACTCGACTTGAGCTCGACTCGAGCTCGAGCTCATAAGCTCGATTGAGCTCGAGCTCAAGTCGAACCTATGTAGTTTTCTCGAGCTCGAGTTCGAGCTCAGCTCGGTTCGATTATAGCCCTAGGGCTAGGCGCTGCCGGCCAGGGCAAGCCACTCGCTCTCGCAGGTGGCTAGCACCAGGCATGGGCTCCCGCTGCCTGCCAACACCAACCATGGGCTCCCGCGGCGGCCCAGTGCTAGCTGCCACCGGCCGAGTGTCGGTAGACTCGTCGGTGTTGGAAGAGAGGGGTGACGGCCTTACCTGGACAGAAATTGCCGCACTGAAATCTCCTCCTCACACCGTCCGAGTGTCGGTAGACTCGTTGGTGTTGGAAGAGAGGGGTGACGGCCTTACCTGGACAGAAATTGCCGCACTGAAATCTCCTCCTCACACCGTCCCCAACCAAAATTAGGGCAAAGGATGAAAGGGATCGGATCGGGCAGATTAAATATTTAGGTTTCTTTTGCGACAAAAATAAATTCATTGCCAAATTCTTCGCAGATTCTGCGACGAATTTCAAAATTGATCGCAATTGTAAATATTTTTTATATATATAAATTTAAACTTTTTGAAGTCAAATTTACAATCTGCGACAAATTTTGAAATTCGTTACAAAATCTTCGACAAATTTTGAAATTCGCAAATTTAAGATTTTTTTTATATATAAATTTAAACTTTCCGAGGGCAGTTGAGGTACCTAGAGAGCTTGGAATGAGATGAAATCAGTTCCTACGAGTTCCTATAAATCCCCTGATTTTATAAATATCTTCAATTACAAATTTTACCCAACCGGTGATTTTTTATTATGAAGGTGCCCGAAAAATATTAATCGCCTTCTTAAAATCAATGATTTCAATATATTGGGTAAAATTGATATTTAAGAACATCTATGTGATCAGTGGATTTATAGGAACGTATAAGAATGAGTTTCATTTCATTCCGAGCTCTCTGGGCACTTCAACCGATTTTGAAAAGTTTATTTTAAAAAAAAAAACTACAATCTGCGATAAATTTTGTAATTCATAGCAGAATCTGCCACAAATTTCAAAATTCGTCTTAGATTATAATTTTTTTATATAAATTTGAATGCTCCAAGACCGATTGAGGTACCTAGAGAGCTCGGAATGAGAATTCTATGGATTTCCATAAATCCCCTGATTATATAAATATCCTCAACCACTAATTTTACCCAACCAGTGATTTTTTTTACCGTGAATGTGTTCGAAAAATGTTAATCGCCTTCATAAAATCAATTATCTCAATACATTGGGTAAAATTGATATTTGAGGGCATATATACGATCAGGGGGTTTATAGGAACCCATAGGAATTTATTTCATATCATTCCGAACTCTCTAGATACCTCAACTAGCTAGCTTTGGAATGTTTACTTTTTTTTTAAAAAAAAAATACAATCTGCGACGAATTCGTCGCAAAATCTACAACGAATTTCAAAGTTCATCGCAGAATCTGTGACGAATTTCAAAGTTCGTCACAGATTTGACATTTTATATATATAAAAATTTGAAATTTCTGAGGTTGGTTGAGCTGGAAAAAATAATTTTTGCGACGAATATTAATTTCGTTGCAAAATTTGCGACAAATCCTAAATTTGTCACAAAATTTGAGATGAATGAATTTTTCGTCAGAAAATATGCAACGAATCCATTATTCATTGCAAATTTAGCGATGAATATGGTACTTCGTCGCTAATTTTCAATGACTTTTACAACGAATAATATTTTATTGCCAATTGACGATGAAAATATTTTTATTTCAAAATTTATTGCTAAACTATGACAAGTTAGTTTTTTTATTACAAAAGTTGTCACAAATTTACAATGAATATTTTTTATTGCAAATATCTATCGTTAAATTACATTTTTTTTTAGTGGTGCACATATGGCGATCAAATTTCAAGTGACTCATGATTGCTAAGATGTCGCACTTTCTAAATTTTCTTGGTCGGCCGAACGTGGGATCGGATCGTCTATCCAAAATTAAGCGAATTATAAAATTTGGATAATAATAATAATAATAATAATAATAATAAAATACATTTTCTAACTGTGAATAGGAAGGAGTTCAGGAAAACATCAGATTTTCAGGAAGAAGTTGGAAATGTTACTTATGACTGTCATGAGTAAGTAAATTGCTTCTCGCACCCTCCCTAACACACTCCCCTCCCCAGCCCCATCATAAAGCTTAATTGTATTTATGCTTATACCCTTTTATGGTTTTATTTTTTTATTTTATTGGTTTTGTTTTTACCTCCCGCGAAAAGCACCTCTCCTGGCAGAAAGGGCAAGAGTCCGGCGATCAAGATCGATCTGGGAACCACCTACTCGTGCTTAGGAGTGTGGCACCACTCCTTCCTACGTCGCTTTCACCGACACCGAGTCGCTCATCGGCGATGCCGCCTAGAACCAAGTCGCCATGAACCCTACCAACACGGTTTTTGGTAAGTGGAAAGATTCCCCTCGATCTTGTTCTGGCGATTTTTTTCGCTCTCAATTTTGCATGAACGTAGTGCTTTGATCCTCGAATTTGAACAGTTTTCAAGATATGAATTTCTTTCGTTTTGGTTTTCCCCGACTGCTACTTGCTGAATCAGAACAAATTTTTATTCAAATATTAGCTTTTGGAATCGGATGCATTTTGTTCTTCAGATACACTTCTGATCTCTCCGTCTTCAGAATTGTTGTTCTCTTCAATGTGTTTAGTTTAGTACAAAATTTTATTCTGTGGTCCTTGGATTTGTATTGTCGATCTGTATTGGCTTGTAAGTGATTGAAAACATGACATTCTGATTCAAATTTTGTATCCTCAGATGCTAAACATTTGATCGGGAGGCTTTACAACGATCCTTCCAAGTGACACCAAGCTATAGTCATTCAAAGTGACAAGCCCATGATCGCCGTCCAGTACAAGGGCGAGGAGAAGCAGTGTGTCACCAAGGAGATCTCCTCCATGGTGCTCACCAAGATGAAGGAGATTGTGGAAGCTTATCTCGGAACCACAGTCAAGAACACCGTCGTCACCATCCCTGCCTATTTCAACAGCAGCAGTCAATCAAGGATGTCGGAGTTATTGCTGACCTCAACGTGATGCGAAACCCATGGCTGCGGCCATCGCCTATGGCCTCTAAAAGAAGAGGAGCGCTCCGGCGAGAAGAACGTGCTGATCTTTGATCTAGAGGTAGAACCTTTGATGTCTCACTTCTCACCATCGAAGAGGGCATCTTCGAGGTGAAGGCGACCATCGGCAACACGCACCTCTGCGATGAGGACTTCGACAACAGGATGGTGAATGGAGGAAGCATACAAAGGAAGTGAAATGTAAAAGGTATAAGTGTAACCTTTGTGGTAGGGCCGTAGGAGGGTGCGAAACTGATAATTTAACAATTGGATGGATATAATGTTAAGATCATTTATCCAAGTAAGCACCAAGTTAAGCATAGCTGGTCCCTCCTTTTAAACAAAACGGAAACTCCTTTGCAGCTCCATTACTCACTACGACGCTACAATAATTCTCAAGTACCCATAATTTAAGTCCGATCCTAACTATGACACAATGCAGGATGATTTTTTCTGATGGGATAAAAAATCTGAAACGTTAATTACTAGACGATGAGATACTTGCGCTTCCAGATTTATGACCAGTAAAAAATCTCCGTATCATCTCCGAAATTAATCATACCATCCTTCTCTTTGGAAGGATTCTGATGACCTTGAGCTTCACCAGGTATTATAAAATCTTTTCTCGGTATATTTTGCAATTTTGATAAACTTTTTCTTTGCTCATTTGTGCTTTTCTTCTAACAGTATCAGATATGGATAAAAAAATATTATAACACGAAACCTTATCCCACAAGTAGAGCAGAAAAATAACCAAATTAATATTCCATTCAAGTTGACTGAAGAAACCGGCTCCATAATGGCAAATGATCACCAACTTATTATCCTAATTCTCTTTTTCTTCTCATTAACAGCGTATTTAATTTTAATTAAAAGTAGTTAATTTCATATTTAAGGTTACATATAATATTAGAAGTAGATTTTATATAAGTAGTACCATAAATCATTTTCACTAGGAGCAATGCAATTCTACCCCTGAATCTTCTATACATTAAGCCAAGTTGAAGAAAACTAAAGCAACCAGAATTCACATAGTTGATATGGGACATGAAGTTGGCTAACCAATTTATACCAATGATGCATCTTAAACAGAACAATTGAAAAAATTATAAAATAAATCAGATCCGATGATCAGACAAGAACTCTTATTTTTTTAAAAAAAATCAGGAGTCTATGCAACAAATTATTCAAATATACTTCAAAACTCTAAAGCTAATTACCCGTGCAAGAACCTAGAACAGAGCATATTTAAGATTTAACAATGCCAGCAACAGAAACAATTTCAGAAAATGGCACAATAAAATTAGAAGAGAGCATGAATATTTCCATTGATAAGAGTTATGGTTCTACAAGAAGTGATCTAGCTTGTGAGGTAACGCAGATAATTCAACTTAGACAAAGAATATATTTATTTTCACTAGCTTACAATTCTTATCGGTGGATCTTCACATCGATGAATGAAGTTCGCCATTGTAGAGCAGCGAATTCCAAGCAGGATTTCGTGGTAGATATGTCTCCTGCCAAGGGAGACAAAACAAATGAGTATCTCATTCTCAAAGCAATAAAGGAATATCACAGTCCTTTCTTCCTTCAGGTTATCAACCAACAATTTTTCACTACTTTAACAACTTATTTGGAATCATAATATGTTAAAAAAAATAATTAAAATCTACCAACAATGTTTTCACTATTTTGACAACTTATTTAAAATCTACCACTTGTGACTGACTATCCGGAAAAACTAGGTTAAAGATTTTTCTAGCTTGAAGCATTCGTTTACGAACAAAGCAATTGGGGGAAAAACAAAATCCCTTTTGGGATCACCAAACAGAAAGGTAAAAATTGGATCCCGAAGCCTGAAGTGATGAGAAAATTACAGAGATGTAGGAGCAAGTGGGGACGACGAGCATGGAGTGGCGCTGGGCGTGGGCGAAAGCGGCGTCGCAGAGGCGGGCGGCGAGGCCCAAACCCCTCTTGCTCCTCGGCACGTACGTGTGCACCATGTCCATCGCCACCGCCGGTAGCTTCTTTGCCTTCTCCTGCTCGCCGTCCTCGCCGGGTGCGGCGAGGAGGATGAGGATGTCGTTGATCTGGTACTGGAGGAACGCCTCTTTGTCCTCCGTCTCGAACCTCTGCGCCTTCTCGTCCCACACGATTTCCGGTGGCCGATTCGCCTCCATCCTCCCTAATCCCCGATCCCGATCTGATCTCTTACAGACTACGTTATAGAGTTGTTCTGTAAAATTTGGAAAGAATCGGAGTAAAGAGAAAATTTCCCTTTTAAAATTAATATATTATTTATTACTTAATTTTTCAGGCATTAGGCAATAAAAAGAGAAAATTATTACTTAATATCTAAGATAGAATACCAAACTTGGGATGATTTTTTTTTTTAATGGACGATTGAGCTTCTCAATTTATTTCAAAATTAATCGATGTACTGATTATTTGGTGTTAATTATAAAAAAAATGACTTAATCATATTCTTAATTAAGAATAAAATTAGAAAGAAATTTCTTACATTTCTTCTTAATCATGAATTATCGACGCTTTTTTAATATTTAATTTTAAAAATTATTTTTGAATTACAAAACTAATTGATAAAAGACTTTTAAAAGAAAATATATACCACTAAAATAGATATTTAATAACAAAAAAATTAAGGAATTAGAATAATATTATTAAAATTATTATTTTTTTATTAATATTGTTAAAATATTTAATATTAAAACTATTTTATTTTTAAAATAAAAATACTTAGTAGTGGGGTATATACTAGGCCAAGTATGACACATCTTGCTAAGTCAGAGGCAAAGGATGTTAAATTCTTAAATTCTTCTCTGCCCTTTAAAGAGAGGCAAAATTTATTTATTTTTAATCTAGATATCTCATTTTAACAACAGATTAATTTTGAAGACGATGAGTCCAAATTATAGATCGAATAGAATTAATTTTTATTTTTATTTTTTTTAAAAATGACTATTTTAATTTATTCTATTTGATGTCAATTTAAAATTTGATTAAATTAATTAAATCATACTGATTTAACATATTAATTGATTGATACATTAGAATCAATTAATTACTTGTCCAAATTTATTATAAAAATAATAATTTAAAATTTTATGAATATAATCAAGTCACGGTTAGTTAAAATAATTCTACTATTAAACTAATAAATTTAGTAATTGAATGACATAATTGATTGATGTTCATAAATGAACACAATAAATTAAAAGTCGATTAGTACAACTGACTATTGATGAAAAAATAATCAATTGTGAATAATTTGATTAATTCAACCGAGTTTATATTGATTCACTTTTAATGATAAACTTTAATCAATTCAATTTGTTTCAAAAAAAAATTATTAATTTAATTTAGATTAATTCAAGGTAGTCTATTTAATTTTGACTAAATGATCAACCTTACTTGCACATGTGTGATTTGACCGTCGGTGTCTCAACATTCGATGACTTAGAGTCGACACTCAAATTATTGGCACTCACATTCGACAATCAAAGTCAACACTTGGCAACACATTCGGAAGAAAATAATCAGTCATACAAGATAGTACAATTTTGATCAACAAACTCAATAAAAAAAAATTGAAACCACTTAGTTTGTAATTCCAAAACAAAATCTATTTTTGATGATTATTTTGAATTAAAATTTAGTTATGCAAATTATGTGCCACTAATTCTACAAAAAGTGTATCTTCAATCATGATCTGCATCATTTATTCATCTTAAGAAAGGAAGTGATGGCAACTCAAAATAGGGAATACCTATTGATTTTTTCTTCAAAAAAAAAAAATAGGATTCATATTTGATGTAGCCCGAGGAACCTAGTTGGGTCATCGCCCTAGGGCTTACATGGTAGTCTACATGGACCTTTCACCTCTAAGGGCTTCTGTAACGCACGTTAAAATGAAGCATTAATACCAACATGTCATCCCTTTATTGTCACTATAGCATTAACGCGTTCAGTTCTTTGAACACGTTAATACTTACAGATTTAAAAAAAATAATAATAAACAACATTAACAAGTTCAAGTATTAAAGGCATTGTGGATGCCCTAAGACTATATAAGATCCCTTGAGGGCAACTCTTTTCGTTTTCCTCTAACTCTTTTGCTCTCTCACGCATGCACACAAGCTTCACATTTCAGCCCATTGATGACTACACTTGAAGGAGTCATGCTGGTAATATCGGCCATCGACTAAAGAGCTTTGATTTACAAGACACCAAAAGCGGACACACCAAAGAACCCACCCCATCACAGTTCCAGAGCAAGAAGAAAAAGAGCAGCCCAAGCAGAGAAAGAAGGGCACCGTCAGTATCCATGTAAATAAAATTTGGATCGAAATACACCAAAAAAGCACAAAAATTTCAAGCTAATCCATGTTCTTCAGAACACACCCATCAATTGCAAAGGAAAATGATACTAAATCAGGTGCGGAAGAAACAGATCACACCAAGAGAGAGCAGGAAACGGAGCATTGATTGTACAAGAAAGGGGAACCCTATTTCAAATCCTAAACTTTTAACAAGCTGACTAAGCGCAAGCCTCTCGCCTCGTTGCCATGGCGAAGAGGGCCTCGAGATCCGGCGGGTCGAAGTAGCTGTTCCTCGGCGGAACCCTACGCGTTCCGACGAGCGGAGGGGCGTGGCGCTTCTTCCTTGGAGGCGGAGGGCATCGGAGGGCCGCCGGGATGCGACACTCCCATCGCTTGGGCGTCTCCCAGCCGCCGCCGCTCGGCTCCTTCTCCTCCGCCACCTCCCGGCTCTCCATGCGAGTTTTCAAATCTGGGGCAGGAGGGAAGGGGAAAAGATGGGAGGGACAGGGAACGGACGGCGGGTGATGGAGTTTTAAAACCCCCATTTTGCGTGGTCGTCCCTGATGGCGGGAACCGCGGCGAAGAGCGGGAAAAGTTAAAATGGCAATTTTTACTGCGTGTACTGTAGACAATTTTTTTTTTTTCCACTAATGGTCTATTTTAGTCAACTTTGCTGACGTAAGAATGAGGTAATTTAGTAGTCAGCCACTAACTTGTAGGGCTAATTGAATTTTCAAAAAAAAAAATATTTAAATTATTTTAAATTTTTATATAACTTCCATTTGCATTATCTACTTATATATTTGACTAATGTTATGTCATTATCAAATTTTATCCGTATTGATTATATTTCACATCACATTATATTATTAAATAATATCATTAATTATTTACAATTTAATAAAGCATGCACCTAAATTTCGAAAATCAATCCATTAATAAAGGAACAGTACAATTTTTGACATAGCTAAAACTTGTTTAATCTTATTCTTAACTCTCTAGGATATTTATAAACATTAAAGGGAGTTTATTAATATAAGCTAAGAAAAGAAGCGTTGAAGAAGTAAAGACCTTAGATTTAGTAGAGCTAAAAAGTTCAAAGTTAAATCCTAGACCTTATAAACGCCAAATTGAATAATATTTCTAATGATTAAAATTTTTATGAGAAATATTAGAGAAATAATTAACAAAGAAAATTATTAGTTTAATAAATAAAAAGCATTCCTTATTTTAAGGGAAGTATACTTTAATGCACTCGTTAATGTGAATAGATCTAAGGGAAGTATACTTTAATGCACTCGTTATTTTAAGGGAAGCATTCCTTATTTTAAGGGAAGTATATTTTTAGGGTGCGTTTGATTCAAGTTATCATGTATAATCTTGGTTATGTGATTACCAAGTAATCACATAACCAAGGTTATGGGGCATAAAACATAACCAAATGTTGTTTGGTTCAACTTAGGTCATGCAATAAAAACTTATTTGTTTGAAGGTTTTAATGAATAACCTAGTATAATATTTTACTATATTACCCTTAGTTACAAAACCAACCATTTATTATTATTATTATTATTTAAATTTTATGTGTTTTTTACTTTTGTCTTTTTCACTTTATTTCTATGTTTTATTATTATTATTATTTATTTTCAATTTTTAATTTTTTTAATTTTTTTTAATTTTTTTACTTTTTAATTTTTTTACGTTTTTACTTTTTTTTTTATTGTTTTACTTTAGTTACAAAATTAACTATGCATGTATATAGATAAATAATAAATAATAAATAATAAATAGTAATCAGCTATCATCTTCTTACACACATGTATATAAATAACACAATTTTCAACATTACGCATCACACCATTTGGTCTCAAAGGCTCCGCAAATGTCACACCATCTAGATACAGTTTGAAATTTTTGTGAGGTAAATTAAAATCCAAAATGCATTTCATGTCACAACATTGACACGGTGATGATGATATTGTCCACAAGTTTTAGCACAGTGAGTCCTTCAGCTGAGATGGTACCTCCTCTCCACAAGTGTCTGCACGCTCACTGCATCTGAAACTAGGGGCAGTTGCTACAGTTGTTTTGCCTCTCAAAGTTCTTACAGATGGTGTAGCTCTATGATATAAGTTCAGGAGCAATTAATAAATAGACAGTATAAATAGAGTAGAAGATATATGATATAAGGATACAAAGCAAAAGAGTGAGACTCTTCTTCATCTGCTTGCGTTGCATTATGAAGTTGCAAAGGCTTCTTGGATGTGAGAAGTGAGTTTCTCTGCAATACCAACAGGATTAAATTCACAATTGATCATTCTTTAGATTTCCCAAATACATTTCCAGAAGAATTTGAAATACTTTCAAGAATAGAATAAGCCATATAAATTTGGATTCAAAACTTGTGATCTTCTTGATCTGTTGATAGGATGCATGCATCGAGAATGAACTGCTTAATAGAGAGCGTGCATAGGAATGCTCTAATTTTTATCACAAGTTGATAGTTTGAAGTAAAATAAAAAGTCATCCTTAAAATATTTAGATGTCATTACAGGGACACAATAAGAAATAACATCATGGACGATTAAGTAATTTTTATACCAATGGATAAGTCACCTGAGGCTTGTTTGTGATATTTCTCGACTGGAGATACTCTACAGTTGCGTGTTTGCCTGCATTCACAGTTATAGCACACTTTTCAGTTGCAAGAGTGCAGCTGACTTTTTTTGATTTAATGACTTGTGAATAATATGCTTATTTTCCGCTGCAGTATGTAATTGATCTATTCATAGAATATACAGCATACGAGGGCATGACAAATAATATAAAAATATTTTAAAAAATATTAGTAAAGCGACTAATTGTCCACTATCAAATATTCCATGTAATAAAATCAAGATCAAATGACAACATTTTTTGCTCAAAGAATTTAGAAATAACATTGAGCCGCTTAAAGTTCAATCCAATAACATCCAAGTTCAATCCAAAAAAAAAAAAGATTCATCCAGGTTAAATCAAAACAAAAAGATAGATCCAAATTCAATCCAAAGTATATCAAATCCAAGTTCAATCCAAAGTATATCAAAACATAAGTAGCAAAAACCAAATAGAGTCATTGCAACCTATAATATAAAAAGGACAATGAACCAAATAGAAAATCAACAAGGTGGAAATCCTAATAACTGATAAGCGAAAGATAAATACAAACATAGTTTTCACCTTAGAAGTATCATGAGGTCAGACACATAGATATAAAGTAATTGGGAAATGAGCACATATTTCTCATCCCAATAGTTATCACTAATTCCACAGTTCGAATTAGAAAAGGACTAAAGCAGACAAAATGAAGCCTCCTTAAACTAATTTGACATCATATTCACCTTAGAAGTGGAACCTTTCAAAGAATTTAAATTTTTCAAAAGATTTTATGTTTTATTCAAAGAAAGCAAGGAAATCATAAATTTGCTTGCATGGACTCAAAGTATTACCTTACAAAAGATTTACGGTGCAATTGTATTATGCTGCAGATTTGCAGACTTGACATTTAAACCATTTCTTTTTAGCATATCTCAGCCAAGGAAAGTTGAACGCTAATTGTTAAAGTACTATTAGACACTCTGCTAAGCCTTCAAATACCATTCTAAACTTGTACCAGATCACCCGACACAAACACCAAACTGTTTACCACTATTGTTTCTATTGTTCATGTGTAAAAATCTCAGAAACAATCACGTCGGGTGTAAATTCATACCTGTAATTCTTGAATCCAAGTCTGAACATATGATGTGATAAGATGAACATGCAAAATTTTAGTAAGCATCTGTGCTATCACTCTCACTAAACTAACTATAATTTGCAAGTTCCTATCAAATGGTCAGAGTAACAACCATTGGACACAAATACAAACATAGTTTATTCATTCTTTGATTTTGAAGAGAAAAAGGTTAGCTAATAAAAATCTGATTGTGAGGAAGATCTCAAGATTAGCTAATAACTTGAAAACAGTTCGCCAAAAAACGACACAATTAAATGCAAACAGAATTAGGGAAACTGGAATTTTTTTATCTCTTTAAAAATACCTTCTTTTTTTTTACCCGAAGCAAGATCCTCTTGAGGTTGGACTCCAACCGAGGTGGAGAAGCTTGCTGTCGCCACAGATTTGAAGAAGACGAAGCAGGAGAAGTTTGTCGCCGTCGATGAAGAAGGCGAAGCAGGAGACGTTTGTCGCCGTCGATGAAGAAGGCGAAGCGGGAGAAGTCTGTGGACTGTGGTTGCTGCCGGTTTGAAGAAGACGAAGAGGGAGAAGACTGTCGTCGTTGGTTCGAAGAAGACGAAGAGGGAGAAGCCAAGATCTCTGTCGCAGCCGCCGCCGCCGCCGCTGCGGGTTCAAGTAGGATTTGTTGCCGCTGCTTTAGGGTTTGCGAAAAGAAAAGTGTACGATAGGCGAAAAGAAAAAGGTTTGCTAAACAGCGTTCGCACGAAGGTTATATTTGAGAAAAATATTTACTTAACCCCGGAATCGTCCAAAACCTTACGATTTGGAGGTTTTCTGATTCCGGGATATAACCTCATTTTGCTGACGTGGCGAGAATCAAATATAACTTGGGAATCCCTCATGACCCTGAACCAAACACGGTTAAATAATATAACCTTGATTGGATAACCAAGGGCATGAAGAATAACCCTGAACCAAACATGCCCTTAGAGGAATCTTAAATGCACTCGGCTTTACTTCTTTTTATATCTATAACATGACTCTAGGAATCCGTTAATGTGACGATTCTATATTTTTTAAATATACTCGGCTGATCTATGACCTATAGGTTGCTACTCGGAAAACCTATAGGTTCCACTGTACAAAAATTTTGTACAAAGGTCTGAACCTTTTCCTAGCTACCATGTGTTCTTTTAAATTAAATTTTGGATCGTCTGCGGAACTTAACACGTTTGATCCAAAACTTAATCTATTTGTTCTTTTAGGTTTTGACTTGGATCTCCTGCGGAACTTAACACGTTCGACCCAAGTCTCCTTAAGTTATTAATTCCATTAAATATTAATTTCCATAATTGGTTCCCAGTACTGACGTGGCGAGGCACATGGCCTTCTTGGATATGGGAGCAACCACCACCGACTAGACAAAACCTTTTATAGAAATCTAATATTTAATTTCCTAAAATAACTTTAGGTTAACCGAAGAGAACAATCAAATCACAAGGAAAAGAAAAAAACAAAAGAACACATCATCGAAAAACATATTCAAAATTCAAGAACGTATGCCTCTTGTATTTGGTATTATTTCCATAAATAACTAGTATGATGCGGAAAGAAAAATTACTAGTTATACCTTGTAGAAAAACCTCTTGATCTTCTATCGTATTCCTCTTCTAACCTCGGACGTTGTGTGGGCAACGATCTTCCGAGATGAGAAATCACCAACCACCTTCTTCTCCTCCTAGCTAGGTTCGGCCACAAAGAAAGAAGCTTCACCAAGGAAGAAAATCAAAACACTAACCAAGCTCCAAGAGATGCTAGCTTCCTCTCCTTCTTCTTCTTCTTCTCCAAGTAGTATCCGGCCACCACAAGAGCTCCAAGCCTTTGAGAGAGGTTCGGCCACCACAAGAGGAAGAGAGGGAGATGATGATGATGGCCGGCCACACCAAGGAACAAAAGAGGGAGAGAAAATAATAGAGGTTGTGTCTCATGAAGGCACCCCTACCCCTTCTTTTATATTCCTTGGCCTAGGCAAATTAGGAAATTTAATTATAATAAAATTTCCTTGACATGATTTAATTGAGAAAAATAAAACAAAATTTCCCCAATTGAATTCAATGGCCGGCCACATCAATGAAGGAAAAAATTAGACAAGTTTTAATCAACAATTAAAACTTCCTAATTTGTTTCCGGAAATTTTAAAAAATAAAATTTCTCTTTAAAATCTCTTCATGGTTGATAAAAGGAAATTTCTATAATTTTAATTTTATCAACATGTGGATAATTTTAAAGAGAAAATAAAATATCTCACCAATCTACAAATAAGGAAAGAGATCTAATCTCTTTCTTTAATCTTTTGTAGATCTTTTAAGAGAGATATTTTAATTTTAATTCTCTTTAATAAATTATTTCTTCCACATAATAAAAATTAAAATTAAAATCCCTTTTTAATTTAATTTGGCCGGCCCCCACTAGCTTGGGTTCAAGCTAGGGCCGACCCTAGCTTGATTCCCAAGCTAGCTTGGCCGGCCCCATTAGTGGGGTGGGTATAGAAGGTGGGTATAGGTGGGTATAGTACTCTATAAATAAGAGGCTACGATAGGGACCGAGAGGAGGAATTGGTTTTGGTCTCCCGATAAAATTAAGCATCCCGTGTTCGCCCCGAACACACAACTTAATTTTATCAATAATAATTCATTCCACTAGAGAACTATTATTGAAATACCGCACCAATCCCAAATTACATTTTTTGGGCTCCTTCTTATTATGAGTGTGTTAGTCTCCCTGTGTTTAAGATTTCGAATGTCCACTAATTAAGTGAGTTACTGACAACTCATTTAATTAATATCTAAATCCAAGAGTAGTACCACTCAACCTTATCATCATGTCGGACTAAATCCACCTGCAGGGTTTAACATGACAATCCTTATGAGCTCCTCTTGGGGACATTATCAACCTAGTATCTCTAGGACACAGTTTCCTTCTATAATCAACAACACACACTATAAGTAATATCATTTCTCAACTTATCGGGCTTATTGATTCATCGAACTAAATCTCACCCATTGATAAATTAAAGAAATAAATATCAAATATATATGCTTGTTATTATATTAGGATTAAGAGTGCACACTTCCATAATAACCGAGTTCTTTGTTCCTTTATAAAGTCAGTATAAAAGAAACGACCTCTAATGGTCCTACTCAATACACTCTGAGTGTACTAGTGTAATTATATAGTCAAGATAAACTAATACCTAATTACACTACGACCTTCTAATGGTTTGTTCCTTTCCATTTTGGTCGTGAGCTACTGTTTATAATTTATAAGGTACTGATAACATCATCTTCTGCATGTGACACCACATACTATGTTATCTACAATATAAATTAAATGAACAACTACAAAATGTAGACAATTTGACCAAATGTGATTCTTTATTCATAATGAATGTTTACAAAGCTTAGGCTTTCAGTATACACTCCAACAATAATATGAAAATTATTATGCATTCATGATTTATTACAAAGAATATATAAATGGTAAACGTAGTAAAAATAACTTTATTAATACAAGTACAGCATCGCCCTCCCTGGCAGCTATGTCACACCGACCTCACGACCTCATGGTGACGTCACGGCAGACTCATGACGTCGCTGCGAGGGAGGGTGGACTCGCGAGGGAGTACTCGCGACGTCACTGCGAGAGCAGACTCGCGAAGGAGGACTCACAACGTCACTATGAGGGCGGACTCGAGACATCGCTACTCGCGGCCATGGCGAGGTCGGCGGGAGTGATCGCGTAGGGGAGATAATAACCTCGTGAGGTCGCTTGAGGAGTGAGGAACGTGAAAAGGGAAAAAGTTAATTACTAAAGTACAGAATTAAAATATTTTACAAAGTATTCTAAATCTATCCTCACTGTCAACTCTTCTAATATCTATACTAAAATCTCTCATGTGAGATATGTGTGACCATCTTAGCCCAACTTAAAATCCCGCTACTCAACTCTATCAACCATAATTCTCAAATCGTCTAATTCGTTGAATTGTTATTCCTTAAATTCTCTCCAAACCATCAATTTTCACACTCTCTAATTGTGGTGTTGTCGTGAGACATGTTTTTTTCATTTGATTCGTTTAATACATCACACTTTCGCCTAATTCATTCCTACTGAATTTCTCTCGTAGCCGTCGACACTTTGCAGCCAACACCGACAGTGACGACGATGGCACCATGAACATGCACTGGTAAGTCATCAATGAATGTGTTTTAATATTTTTCTCATTTGATTCATTCAAATGAGTAAGAACCGATATATTTTGTTGGTACACACGATTCATTCACAGTGGTCGATCTCCCTTCTGCTCCATTTTGCTCACCACAAAACTGACATTCTCACCTGTGTAAAGCATAATAACAAGTGAAATAAAATTGATCTTGATTGATACACATTTTCTTTTTGGAAGTCATTCTCATGATCATCAAAGCATAACAGCAACTAAAATAACATTAAAGATTGAAAACAAGAATGAAATTCAGATATCAAAACTCTTGCAATTTATCATACAAAAGTTACAACTAATATATATGAAATTTATATAGATTATGTCGTCTACATATACTTGGGCTATAAAGATATATTGGTTGATTGATTTTACAAATAAAGTTGGATTAATTTGTTCTTGGTTGAATCCTTTGGAAATTAGGTAGGAAGTCAACCTTTCATAATAGGCCCTAGGTGCTTATTTAAGACCATACAAGACTTTCTTAACTTTACAAAAATAGGTACATATGTATAAAAACTGATTTGAGAGATAAAGTTTCTCAAACCGAATGTCAAAACATACATCATAGCTAGGAGTTTATCCTCCACAGTCGAGGTAAACCCCTTGATCATCACACAATTCACTTACATGCTCATACACTTAATGCAACTCATACCATCACTAACATAAACAAAGTCAAACCAACCACCAATCATACACTCACACAATTACAACACCATGACATGGATTACATATGATGAACACGTGGTGTGGCAATCAAACAATGACAACAAGCAGAACCAAAATGTGGAGCAAGTGATACTCGGTCATGGAAAAGCACAGACAGAAGCAATTACATGAACAGTGGCTTCAAAACACGGACAGCAGCACATCCATCCACAGATTCAAGCAAAGGCCACCCTGCACACCTTGGATTGGAAGAAACGATGAACTCCAAACAGAAAGCATTCCTCTATAGATCATCGTCCCACTTTTAACAAGTGGTCAGCTATCAACGGATATGTCATGTTTTTACCGTGAGTCGTTTACTGCGAACTAGATAGATCCTTATGGTGGATCTATGGACCATCTTGGGCTTTTTGGCAAAGCTTCAGCCATCAACGGATTTGGCGTTCTCCTATCGCAAGTCGTTTGCTGTGGACTAGATAGATTATTATGGTGAATCTATTCACCCTCATGGGCTTTTTGGCAAAACCCCAACCATCAACATATTTGACACTGTCTTTACCGCGAATCATTTACTGCGGACTAGATAGATCAATTATGATGGATCTATTCATCATCATCATCTCCCATGCCTCACATGCAAAATTAAAAGATAAATACAAATACATGCAACAAAAATATAGCAAACCAATCTTCATATGCCACCTATGTAAAATCTGGTCAATTCTCCCTTGTGCTACTGATTTAAACTTTGCTCCATCCATATCATAACTTGCATGTACACACAAGACATGAATCTTCAAAACCACGTACAGTAGATGAAGCTCCTTCAAAAACACGGACATAAAAAACAATGAGCTCCAAATTTTGGATAGCAAGCACAGTGAGCTGCAAAAAATAGCAACATCAGCATTGTGGTCTCCATTTCCTTCCACGAGCAGTCAAGTAGAGGACTTCAATCCACAAGTGTTGATAACTATAAAGATTTCATGTTCACAAATCGATGGACATATATTTGGACCTTCCGGAATAGTCAATCCACATCTGGCACAATATCTTGATATCGGCATCTATTCCTAGCTTCCCACACATAATAGATTGAGCTAGAGATGTCTAGATGCCGAGCCTTCATCTTCCTAGTATAACCCTTGTAATGCCTACCAAAAATCTGATGAAACTCCTCAAAGGATTTGAAATTGTACTTGATTTTCAACCATCGCTTCACCTTGCACCAAAGTTCACAAGCCACCATGCATTCGAAGAAGACATGTTGATTGGATTCCTCTTGTTGTCGACACATTACACAATCCTTACTTGGTTCATACTCCATTCAATCCTTGGTCCTCAACCTCTCATGAGCTAGCATCCATAGTGTGAAGTGATGCTTCGGCATGATTTCTGGCATCCACACCATAGATTTCCATACAACATCCGACCCTCTTGGCATGAAGAAATTATATGCATATATAACCCCTTTCCATTTCGAATAAACCAATCCATCATCCTCATATTTTCCTCCCCCACGCCACTGAAGCAACTAGTATCTTGCTTCGGATCCCCAATAGTCTCTTGATTAAAGGTGAGTTTGAGTCCTTCTTGTTGAAGTGTATACTGAAAACCTAAGCTTTTGTAAACATTTGTTTTGAATAAAGAATCACATTTGGTCAAATTATCTACATTTGTTCAATTAATTTATATTGTAGATAACATAGCATGTGGTGTCACATGCAGAAGATAATGTTATCAGTACCTTATAAATTATAAACAGTAGCTCACGACCAAAATGGAAAGGAACAAATCATTAGAAGGTCGTAGTGTAATTAGGTATCAGTTTATCTTGACTGTATAATTACACTAGTACACTTAGAGTGTATTGAGTAGGACCATTTGAGGTCGTTTCTTTTATACTGACTTTATAAAGGAACAAAAACCTCAGTTATTATGGAAGTGTGTGCTCTTAATCCTAATATAATAACAAGCATATATATTTGATATTTATTTCTTTAATTTATCAATGGGTGAGATTTAGTTCGATGAATCAATAAGCCCGATAAGTTGGGAAATGATATCACTTATAGTGTGTGTTGTTGATTATAGAAGGAAACTGTGTCCTAGAGATATTAAGTTGATAATGTCCCCAAGAGGAGCTCATAAGGATTGTCATGTTAAACCCTGCAGGTGGACTTAGTCCGACATGACGATAAGGTTGAGTGGTACTACTCTTGGATTTAGATATTAATTAAATGAGTTGTCAGTAACTCACTTAATTAGTGGACATTCGATATCTTAAACACAGGGAGACTAACACGCTCATAATAAGAAGGAGCCCAAAAATGTAATTTGGGATTGGTGCGGTATTTCAATAATAGTTCTCTAGTGGAATGAATTATTATTGATAAAATTAAGTTGTGTGTTCGGGGCGAACACGGGATGCTTAATTTTATCAGGAGACCAAAACCAATTCCTCCTCTCGGTCCCTATCGTAGCCTCTTATTTATAGAGTTCTATACCCACCTATACCCACCTTCTATACCCACCAATTGGGGGTCGGCCAAGCTAGCTTGGGAACCAAACTAGGGCCGGCCTAGGTATAAAATTGGGTGGTCGGCCCTAGCTTGAACCCAAGCTAGTGGGGGCCGGCCAAATTAAATTAAAAAGGGATTTTAATTTTAATTTTTATTATGTGGAAGAAATAATTTATTAAAGAGAATTAAAATTAAAATATCTCTCTTGTAAAAGATCTACAAAAGATTAAAGAAAGAGATTAGATCTCTTTCCTTATTTGTAGATTGGTGAGATATTTTATTTTCTCTTTAAAATTATCCACATGTTGATAAAATTAAAATTATAGAAATTTCCTTTTATCAACCATGAAGAGATTTTAAAGAGAAATTTTATTTTTTAAAATTTCCGGAAACA
This sequence comes from Zingiber officinale, assembly GCF_018446385.1. Classification (NCBI taxonomy): domain Eukaryota; kingdom Viridiplantae; phylum Streptophyta; class Magnoliopsida; order Zingiberales; family Zingiberaceae; genus Zingiber; species Zingiber officinale. Next base: position 112,349,487 of record NC_055989.1, on the reverse strand, counting down.
AATTAGGAAGTTTTAATTGTTGATTAAAACTTGTCTAATTTTTTCCTTCATTGATGTGGCCGGCCATTGGAGTTTGATTTGGGAAATTTTATTTTATTTTTCTCAATTAAATCATGTCAAGGAAATTAAGGAAATTTTATTGTAATTAAATTTCCTAATTTGCCTAGGCCAAGGAATATAAAACAAGGGGTAGGGGTGCCTTCATGAGATACAACCTCTATTATTTTCTCTCCCTCTTTTGTTCCTTGGTGTGGCCGGCCATCATCATCATCTCCCTCTCTTCCTCTTGTGGTGGCCGAACCTCTCTCAAAGGCTTGGAGCTCTTGTGGTGGCCGGATACTACTTGGAGAAGAAGAAGAAGAAGAAGAAGGAGAGGAAGCTAGCATCTATTGGAGCTTGGTTAGTGTTTTGATTTTCTTCCTTGGTGAAGCTTCTTTCTTTATGGCCGAACCTAGCTAGGAGGAGAAGAAGGTGGTTGGTGATTTCTCATCTCGGAAGATCGTTGCCCACACAACGTCCGAGGTTAGAAGAGGAATACGATAGAAGATCAAGAGGTTTTTCTACAAGGTATAACTAGTAATTTTTCTTTCCGCATCATGCTAGTTATTTATGGAAATAATACCAAATACAAGAGGCTTACGTTCTAGAATTTCGAATATGTTTTTCGATGTTGTGTTCTTTTATTTTTTCTTTTCCTTGTGATTTGATTGTTATTTTTGGTTAACCTAAAGTTATTTTAGGAAATTAAATATTAGATTTCTATAAAAGGTTTTGTCTAGTCGGTGGTGGTTGCTCCCATATCCAAGAAGGCCATGTGCCTCGCCACGTCAGTACTGGGAACCAATTATGGAAATTAATATTTAATGGAATTAATAACTTAAGGTGATTTGGGTCGAACGTGTTAAGTTCCGCAGGAGATCCAAGTCAAAACCTAAAAGAACAAATAGATTAAGTTTTGGATCAAACGTGTTAAGTTCCGCAGGCGATCCAAAATTTAATTTAAAAGAACACATGGTAGCTAGGAAAAGGTTCAGACCTTTGTATAAAATTTTTGTACAGTGGAACCTCTAGGTTTTCCGAGTAGCAACCAACACTTCTTTTGTCATGCCCAAAAATCTGCACCTTTGATATAATGTTGGCGCACCCACTTAACACAAAGTGAATCCGTATTTGCTTGAATGTTCTATAATAATTTGCACAATAATGCTTCATTTCATGCTAGTAGGTCCCTAAGGCCATAACCTGTTTAGGCAAACAAATCTTCGACCAAGAAATGGGTGGATGCTTTGAGGACTACACAAACGTTCGGCATAAAGCATTTATTTTGTCAATCACACCACTAGGAGTAGGGAGCATGGAAAGCCAAAAATATTCCATACCTTGAAGAACCGTCCCCACTAGTTCCAAGCGCCCATAGGATAAAGTGTACTTAGGTCATGAGTTGATCTTCCTTACAATAGCTTCAAGAAGTGGTCCATAATTCGTAATCCTTAACTTTTCCGCCGCCAAAGGGATGCCCAAATATCTAAAAGGAAATTTTTCTTCTTGAAAACCCAAAAGTTGCAATAACCAATTCTTCAAACTTGTGTCCACACCCGCTATGTAAACTTGTGTCTTTTGTGAATTTGCTCTAAGGCTCGAGATCCCTCCAAATTGATTCAAGCAATCCACTAGGTGTTGGGTAGATGTCTCATCCGCTCTACAAAATAGCATTAAGGCATCAGAATATACAAGATGTGTAATACCAACCTCCTTACACATTGGATGAAAATGAAATGAAGACATTATGGAGGTTTCCTTTAGCTTTCTTGAGAGAACCTCAATGCACAAATCAAATAGAGGGGGAGAGAGTGGATCTCCTTGCCTTAGCCCTCTTTTCCCACTGAAAAATTCATATACTCCGCCATTTAATGATATAGAATATGATACTGTGTAGATGCATAACTTGATCCAATCGCAAAATCATTGAGGAAACCCAAAACCAACGAGACCGGCCATGAGAAAGTCCCAATCAACCATGTCAAAGGCCTTCTTCAAATCAACCTTGACCATGCATCTAGGGGAGATCCTTTTGCGAGCATACTTCCGAAGCAATTCTTGAGTTAAGTATATATTGTCCCATATAGAATGCCCCTGAATAAACGCCATTTGAGGCGGGTCCAATAAGAAGTCTAATACCTTTGATAATCGGGTAGTAAGTATCTTCGATATTACCTTATAGAAGACATTACAACAAGATATTGTCCTATAGTTCGAAACCCCAATAGCATGATCTCCTTTTGGCACTAGTGATATCAAAGAGTGGTTCCATTGTTTGAGGATCTTGCTATGTTGAAAGAATTCCTACACTGCTGCCACAAAATCCTTACCAACAATATCCTATGAAGAAATGAAGAATTTTGAGATATACCCATCCGGGCCCGGGGCCTTTCCACATCCAATATCATGTAGGACAACTTTAATCTCTTCTTCCTCAACCAACTTGCACAAATTCTCAGATTGACCCCTTGTGAGTTTCCGCCCCATGAGTCAGTTGTTGTCCCATTCGGCACACACCTCCTTTTGGTCAAGTAATCCATGAAAATAATCAATAAACTCCTCTGCAACTTCGCCTAAGCTTGTGGTTTGTTCCCCATCCCTTTTCTTGAGTATAATGATAGCATTTCTCTTATTGTTTCTCTTTACCACATCATGAAAGAACTTTGTGTACTTGTTCGAACTCCTCAGGTAAACGTTCTTTGCCCTTTGCTGATAAAATTATCTTTCCGCCTCCATAAGTAAGGTAGTTTTCTTCCTCACATGGCTGTACTCTGAGGGAATTAGACCACCATCAAGAATACCCTTTTGTATCTCCGCAAGCTCATCTTTTGCTCTCCTAGCTTTCTCCGAAACATGACCAAAATAATTTTTGTTTAATTCCTTCAAACACTTCTTCAATCGAAACAACTTTGTCTTTAGGATGAATTACGCATTGCCCATCACCGAGGCTACCCATGAATCCCCCACAACCTTCAAAAATCCTTGTGCAATGCCCACGTGTTGACAAATTTGAATGGTCTATTTGGGGCACAATCCTTGGCTAGCGTATGAACAATAGTGCAAGAATGATCCAAAAGACATCCAGGGCCCGTAAATTTCGCATACGCATCAAAATCTGCCATTAGCCAAAAAGAGTTTACAAGAGCTCAATCCAACTTACAAGAAACATTACCATTTGACCATGTAAAGCGACATCCAACAAACCGAAGATCCACCAAACCACAAGCTTGAGCAAAAATCTGCATGTCTCTCATTTCATGATTTGTAACCAAAGAACCACCTTGCTTTTCATGAATAAATAGGAATGAGTTGAAATCACCCATGATCATCCAAGCTTCATAAATGGTATCCCCAAGATCAGTAAGAGCTTCCCACAGAGGTCTTCTTGTGACAATAGAGTGAAGTCCATAAACAAAGGTCACCAAGAATCTCCTGCTAGAGATACGACAATGAACATGACAATGTATATATTATTCGGTGGTCAAGATAATATCCACATCTACCTTGTGCATGTCCCAAAGAAGAAGTATCCTACCATGGTTAGAGAAATCAAAATTATGCGCATAACTCATACCTACAAACCTTCTTTGTAATATGGGACTTAAAGAATCTTCATGGAGCTTTGTCTCCATTAAAGCCATAATTTGGATATCTTTCTGTTGGAGGAGGTGTTGCACTCCCCCATGTTTTAGGGGCTTGTGAAATCCTTAATATTCCACGCAACAACCTTCATTGACCACCATGGCGGGCTGCTCACGCCTGAAGTTGTCTCCCACAACTTGGTGTCGACATCACCTCCTTTGTAGCTCCTTTTGTGTCTTCATTTGCGGTTGAAGTAGTAGTTGTAGGAATGGAGGAGAAAGAAGACTCATTAGATGTAGATGATAATGTTTCACTTGATGTCGTGGAAGAAGAAACGGAGCTCCCCCTGCTGGATGTTGCCGCCTGCTGTCATAGTTCTTCAACAACACTTGTGTTGACTAATGATGGAAGTTATGCAATGTGGGCCTCTCTGTGGATGCCAACCTGATCAAAATGGACTTCATCTTGGCTTTAAAGACATTGGACTTCCACGGATTGGGCAACAACTACAGTAGCTTCAAAAAATTTTACTTCCACGATTTTAGCAATTTTTCCTTGGACACCAATGTCTTCAAAATTGTGGACAACATCTTGGTCAACAACCTTGGTTCCAACGTCTTCAACATTTTGGACAACAACTTCATCAACAATCTAGTCTCCAACGTCTTCAACATTTTGGACAACAACACTACGGTCAACATCACCTTGTAGTCCAACTTGATCAACAACACCTTGGACTCCAACAGCTTGGGATTCAACAGCAACTTCCACATTCTATCTTTGTTGAACCGACCTCCATTGTTGCCTCGTTCTTGTTCTCCCCCATTCTCTTACTGATTGCGACCTTGACCTCCATTGTCGCTGTCCATTTGCACCATGTTGCACATTAGAACCTAACCGATTTACATGCTATCCCGCCGGGGCATCATTTCGACGACAAGTGCCCAAACAATGGCCCAATCTTTTACACACTTCACAGAATTCTGGTAAGCTTTCATAAATGATACGGAGGTCAATTTGAACTTTAGTAGGCAAAGTGATGGGTGTTAGGATCTTCAGATGGCTAGAGAGGGGGGGTGTGAATAGCCTCCTCTAAAAGCTTAAAGAATTTCTTCCTACAAGTCGTTAGCGCAGCGAAAATATGCAAACGAAAATATAATACAAGAAAGAGAGACGAACACCACTAACACCAGTATGTATGAGGTTCGGGGATAACTTGCCCCTACTCCTCGGCGTGTCCGTAAGGTGGACGATCCCTTGATCTTTTGATAGATCACACCCCGGATAGATTCCGGCTAAAGATTTCCTCCTTCTCGGTGGAGTAACCTCTCCACAAAGTCTCAGAAGATATGTAAATAAAGCACAAGACTTACAATGATCAGTGGCTAAAGAGAATGAAGAATATGCTCACAGCCACGCGAAGACGACAGTGAAAGCAAAGTGCAAGAAGGAAGCAGTTTTTCTTTCTCTCTTTTTTTTTCGAACATCTCTTCATCCTTCTTCTTATGCCTCTGCTTTTCCACTGCGTTCAGCCTGTACTGAATCGTTGTCAACCTGCACCGAATCGCTGCTGCAAGCTAAGGCGTCGCCAATCACTCTTCCTCCTCATCTGGTTCTCTGAACTCACACCAATAGAACTCATGGTCTTCACAGGTGTCTCTGAGCTCGAACCAATAAGCAGGAGTCAAGCTGATTCCCAGCTGATCGCAGTCAGATCACAGCCAGTAAACGTTGATGCTCCAATTGCACCATTTACAGCGAAACACAGTAAAAAGAACACTTTGTCTTATTCTTCTGATGGAGCTTGATTTGAATTTAAGCATTGGCATGATACCTGCAACCTGCAGATTTAAAAAGCTCACAGCAGATGGTTAAATCAGACGAATCAGAAGTTGCAGAGAAACAGCAGAAACTACAGACATTATTGTGGATCGGTCAGCAGACCGATCCACAACCTTTTTGACCGATCAGGAGGGCTCTGATCGGTATGTGGACCGATCAGGCTATAGGTGGATTGGTCCACAGACCGATCCCCCTATCCTTTCTCCCGAACTCCGTTGCCTCCTGATCGATCTACAGACCGATCAGTAATTCTCGGTGAGTTCACAGAGAGTTACTGATTGGTTACTGATCGGTCTGGTGACCGATCAGATAACCATAGTATCACTGGATCGGTCAACAGACCGATCCAATGCCTATGTAGGTTTAGAGCTTCCCAGCCCTAAACCCTAAAGCCTTCCTGGTCTAGAGAACGAGCTACCGAGCCCTCTCTGACCTAGTCCGGAGAACGAGCTACCGAGCCCTCTCCGACTTCGTCCGGTCCAGAGAACGAGCTACCGAGCCCTCTCTGACCTAGTCCGGAGAACGAGCTACCGAGCCCTCTCTGACTTCGCGTGCCAAGTTTCCATACTTGGACTTTTCCCTTCCACCTGATCAACCTTGATCAGTAATCAATCTGAGTTTAATTAATATCTGATACAAACTTAAATCAGTGTCAACATCAAAACAACAGCCAGGTCAGACTGTATCAACAATCTTCCCCTTTTTGTTGTTTGACAACACGATTTAAGTTTAGATCAGAAATGCTTATATTTCCATAATTTTAGGGGAATCAAGGTCCTCCCCCTAAGATGGATACAACACTATGTAAGGAAGTCAATAATCCTCAAGGTTATCCTCTCCTCTAAAATCAAAACTTCATTCATCTCTAAACTTAGTCATCTTCTCCCCCTTTGTCAAACACCGAAAAGGTGCGAATTAGGTAATAAGACTTAAAGGACTCCCCCTTAACTCATACTGTCTCTTTCTTAATCCACATAGAATTCCCTCTAAGTGTATTATCGGATAGTAAATAAGAGACAATCAAGATATGGCATATGAAAAGCGTATAAATAGCCAATAAGAACTAAAACATAAAGAGAAGCAAGTAATAGAAAAATGAGTAGCATAAATATATGAAAACAGCTAATATCCAGGTCAGACACATGTATCTATCAAACAGTATCCGTAACATAGGCAATCAAAATGATCAACATAAAACAAGGTGTATCAATCAACATCCTCAATATGAGGAGCATCATCATCATCAGCTGGAGGAATGAGTCCCTGAGGCGGCATGCTGCTGCTTGAGGGTGGATAACACGAGTAATACTGCGGAGGTGGGTAGCTGGCCATCCATCCCAGAAGCACCTGCTGCGTCGCCAAATGCTGACTGTGTAGATCATCGTAACGCTGGTCAATCCGAACGCGCAGCCCATGGAGCTCAGTAGCCAGCAGCTCATCGTGCTGATCGATGCGGCTCTCTAGCTCAGCGATCTGCCAGCGCAGATCAGGATTTGCCTCTCCATACTCAGCAGCAGCAGGAGGAGGAGGAGCAATAGGAGCAGCATCAACCTGTCGTGGAGGTGCCCGTGGTAACTCACCCAGTGCTCTCTCGTCCTTCCAACGAACCGCCCCATACTTTCCTATGATGCCAGACTTGGAAAATGCACGTTTTCCAAGTCTGCAGTCCTACCTCACCATCTTGACTATCCTTCCCTTGGAGACATCAATCTGTAGGGTCTCAAGCCAATCCGTAATTATATGCTCATAAGGCATATAAACGGTGAAGCTGTTAGGCTCACTATAGGAGATAATAGATGAATCAATGCTCGACATGATGTCAAAATCAAGACGCCGCCGCAATCCATAAAGCATCAGGCAGTGATATGGTCGGATCTCTGACAAGGGTTTAGATGTGATTGGCAGAAGGCAATTTGTGACAATCTTAAAGAGAATGTAATCTGGGGCAGATAGTCTCAGGGCTGCAAAGGTAGGAAAATCAACATCTAACTCATCTTGTCCACCCGGTCTAGGATGTCCGAAGAAATACTCATAAATGGAGTTAGATGAGACATCAAAGGGAGAAGGTAAGGGGTCTGGTTAATCAGGATATATGGAAAAGATATTTCCTGAACACCTCCGGCAAGCTAGATAATCAAAGAAGGTCGAGAAAGGAAAATCAATAGTTTGCTTAGCAACTCTAGTTCTATAATTAACATCATTAGTTTGATGAAGATTATTATAAAACTCAGATACTAAGTCGTAATTGATGTCCCGTTCTAAATAGACTAGAGAATCAAGTTTGTAATAGGCAAGTATTTCCGACACAGATGTGTTGGTGCGGGTAGCACTAACGGTCTAACCCAGGTTTTGATGAATGACAAATAGGTTAAGTTAGTTGTGTTGTTGTCTGACACTTTGATCAAGTGTGCAGGAAAAGTCCAGCTAGGTCGACGGGCTGACCGGATAGCTGGCAAGAAGTCCAAGCGGGTCGACGGGCTGACCGGACGCTTGGCGAGAAGTCCAGCTAGGTCGACGGGCTGACCGGATAGCTGGCGAGAAGTCCAAGCGGGTCGACGGGCTGACCGGACGCTTGGCGAGAAGTCCAGCTAGGTCGACGGGACGGTTGGTGAGAAGTCCAGACGGGTCGAAGGGCTGACCGGACGTCTGGCAGGTAAGTAAGGTAAGTCACTGGAGGGGAGTGACTGCGAGGACGCGTTCCCGGGAAGGGAACATTAGGCGTCGATCCGGCTTAGATCCATTTCGGATATCTAAGTCGAGATCGTGACTAGATTCCGGTCTCGGAAAGACGGAATCTAAGTCATACTTTGCTTATCCATAAAACTGTGCTAACAATCTTTGCTGCAGGGTACATTTTGCCTCGGACTAACCTTTTCTTGCAGGAGAAGGACTTTCTGGAGAAGAGGGGTCCGGGCGCCTGGAGGGGATCCGGGCGCCCGGAGGTCCGGGCGCCCGGGAGGCAAGTTTTATCCCGATTGCACGTCGCCACGTGGAGCTCACTGGTTGGACCTGCCACGTCCCACCAGGGTGCCTGGAAGGGATCCGGGGTGCCCTGAGTTTCATATAAAAGAAGGGGCAAGGGTGGAGCTTCACATCAACTAAGAATCCAAGATCTGCTGCTCTGTGCTCTTGCGACGCTACGAAAAGCTCTCCGACTCAGTGCTGGTTTTGTTTTAATTCTATTGTCGGTATTTTCTTTATCTGTCAATTCTTGTACTTAACTCTGTAATATTCGAATTGATAGTGATTGCCCAACGAAAGTGGTCAAGGACCACGGGCCTTCGAGTAGGAGTCGTCATAGGCTCCGAACGAAGTAAAAAACAACTGTGTTCATTTACTTTTCCGCTGCGTATTTATACTATTGTTTTTCGAATCGATATTCACCCCCCCTCTATCGAATCTAACGGTCCTACAAGTGGTATCAGAGCAGGTACCGCTCTGATTTGGTGCAACCACCAATCAGACAAAGAGGGGGTCTTTTTAAAGAAAAATTATATATCGTTCGTTTTTTCCCTCCAAAACTGGTTTTGAAAAATACATCGTCATCTTTTCACTATTATTTAGTATCGACAAAATATTACATTTTCAAAAAATTGAGATAATATTTTTTATTAATATTTTAATAATATTTTATTATTTTTTTTAAAAAAAAATTTAGTGAAATATTATTTTTTTTCCAGCACTGCTAATCCAAGACCAAGTCTTGGGATTTTGTCTTTGTTTCATTGTGTGCAAGAACAATGTCTTTTCAAGAAGGATGGAACCCCAATGAACCACCACCGTACGATGAAGATTTCAACTATTGGAGGCGAAGAATGGAATGCTTTTTAGGAAGCATAAATATCGATTATATGCTAATATTGAAAAAACCTTCTCAGAACTCGGAACTGAATAAAAACGTAAGTAAAATTATTTGTAATATTTTACCTAACAATATTATATGCAGACTAGAAAAATACAAGAATGCATATGAGCTGTGGACCCAGTTGATCAAGCTTCACGAGACGCCAATGGAGCTAGAAGATCAAGTTAAAGTCGAATCCGGACTCGAGTCAGATCCAACGGAGAAGCCTGCTGAATTAGGGGTTGCGCTCAAGGTTAGTAATATTTACCAAAACACCCTTGCTAGTAGTAGTTTAAAATATGTGCATGTTAATTTGGATATATCTGAAAGTATATGTGAAAATAGTGTACATGACAATACTTGCGAAAATACCCCTAGGACATTTTCTGATAAAACAAATATAATTAATTCAGAAAATACAGAAAATACCCCTAGGATATTTTCTGATAAAATAAAAATAATTAATTTAGAAAATACAGAAAATCTGAAAATAATTAATAAATCTAAAAATTCGAATTTAAACCTAAACAAATTTGAAAATTCAAACAAAAAGGATGACAAAGTCAATATCAATCTAGACACAATTAATAAATTGTTTAATAATCTAGACAATATGAATCTAGAAAATTCTATCCAAACCCAAGATAATTTAATTAACAAAAAATTAAATTTTAATGATAAGACTTATTTAATAAATTCCACTAATTATATCAACTTAAAAGGTAAAGAAAATATAAGGATAAAATCAAACACTTTGATAAAATCAAAACGGAAGTTAACAAACTTAAAATTAAATGTTAAAGATAACATATTAAACAAAAATAATCTAGAAAATTCAAAATTAACAATTAATAAAAAGTTAAAAGATAAACCCTTAAAGAAATATAATTCAAACAATTTAATTAACTCAAAATTAAATAAAAACCTAAACTTTAAAAATAAGCTACTAAAGAAAGATAAGTCAATTAACCCAATAAAATTAAAATTGAAAGAAAATTTAAATATTAAATATACTCTTTTAAAGAAAGATAATTTGACCAATTTAATTAATTCAAAATTAAAAACTTAAATTTAAATTACAAATTAAACATTAAAACTTAACTAAAACTAACTCTAATTATACAAGAAATCTTAAAAATAAAAATCAACATTTTAGGGGGAGGCTCCAGAATAGCTGGCACCTCCAAAAATAACTTACCCGGTAGGGTACCCAAAAACCAACCTACCTGGCAGGGTAGTTAGGAATAGAATAAACAGGGACAAAAGTTTAACTTGACAAGTAGTACTGGTGAAGTTTTGGATGATAGTACGTTGGGGAAGCTTGGGCATCGCATGTCTAGAAAGATATGGCTTCGATCTGGTGCATTTGGCCAAGTGGAACTGACCGAAGCTACCCCTTACGGATCATAACTAGGTAGACCAAGGTTTGGTACTAAGCTCCGTGGATAGGACTATTCGGAAAACCTCGAAGGGTTGGTTACTTCTAATGATGTCCAGGTGACTCACCAAGCTTAAAAGTTTATCCGAAGAATGCCTATTTGTTGAGACCAAAGCCAAACCTGAATCTAACACAAGTTAAACCAAACTCTGTAATTAAATCTAATTCATCTCACAAAATTATAGGATTCCCTGATTGATAATCTAGATTGGGTGAGATGAATAAGGATTAAATTAAATAAGTTTCAAATTAAAATTAATTTTCAATTTTCAAATTAAATTAAAATTAATTAAAATTAAAATTCGAATTTCAAATTGAATTTCAAATTCAAATTATAATAACTTTAAAAACAATTTTAAAAATTCTTTAAAAACTATTTTTTAAAATTCTTTAAAAAACTATTTTAAAAATTCTTTAAAAACTATTTTAAAAATTCTTTAAAAACTATTTTAAAAATTCTTTAAAAACTATTTTTTAAAAATTCTTTAAAATCTATTTTAAAAATTCTTTAAAAACTATTTTAAAAATTCTTTAAAATCTATTTTAAAAATCCTTTAAAAACTATTTTAAAAATTCTTTAAAAACTATATTTAAAAATTATTTTAAAAATTCTTTAAAATCTATTTTAAAAATTCTTTAAAAACTATTTTAAAAATTCTTTAAAAACTATTTTTAAAAATTCTTTTAAAAAAAAAATTCTATTTTAAAAATTCTTTCAAAACTATTTTAAAAATTCTTTAAAAACTATTTTAAAAATTCTTTAAAAACTATTTTTAAAAATTCTTTAAAAAAAACTATTTTAAAATTCTTTAAAAATTATTTGAAAATTTTTTAAAAACTATTTGAAATTTTTTTAAAAACTATTTTAAAAATTCTTTAAAAACTATTTTTAAAATTCTTTAAAAAACTATTTTAAAAATTCTTTAAAAACTATTTTTAAAAATTCTTTAAAAACTATTTGAAATTTTTTTAAAAACTATTTTAAAAATTCTTTAAAAACTATTTTTAAAATTCTTTAAAAAACTATTTTAAAAATTCTTTAAAAACTATTTTTAAAAATTCTTTAAAAAAAAACTATTTTAAAATTCTTTAAAAATTATTTGAAAAATTCTTTAAAAACTATTTGAAATTTTTTTTAAAAACTATTTTAAAAATTCTTTAAAAACTATTTTTAAAATTCTTTAAAAACTACTTTTAAAATTCTTTAAAAAATATTTTTAAAATTCTTTAAAAACTATTTTTTAAAATTCTTTAAAAAACTTTTTAAAAATTCTTTAAAAACTCTTTAAAAAATTCTTTTAAAAATTATTTTAAAACATTTTAAAAATTATTTTAAAAACTCTTTTAAAAATCATTTTAAAAAACTTTAAAAATTCTTTTAAAAATTATTTTAAAACATTTTAAAAACTCTTTTAAAAATCATTTTAAAAAACTTTAAAAATTCTTTTAAAAATTATTTTAAAACATTTTAAAAACTCTTTTAAAATCATTTTAAACTTTAAAAATTATTTTAAAACATTTTAAAAACTCTTTTAAAATCATTTTAAACTTTAAAAAATTATTTTAAAACATTTTAAAAACTATTTTAAATATCATTTTAAACTTTAAAAAAAAAAAAATTTCTTTTAAAAATTCTTTTAAAACATTTTAAAAACTCTTTTAAAATCATTTTAAACTTTAAAAAATTATTTTAAAACATTTTAAAAATCATTTTAAACTTTAAAAAAACAATTCTTTTAAAACATTTTAAAAACTCTTTTAAAATCATTTTAAACTTTAAAAAATTATTTTAAAAATTATTTTAAAACATTTTAAAAACTATTTTAAAAATCATTTTAAACTTTAAAAAAAAATTCTTTTAAAACATTTTAAAAATTATTTTAAAAACTCTTTTAAAAAATCATTTAAAAATTGTTTTAAATTATTTTAAAACATTTTAAAAAATTATTTTAAAAACTCTTTTAAAAATAATTTTTTAAAAAAAAAAACTTTAAAAATTCTTTTAAAAAATTCTTTTAAAACCTTTTAATAACTATTGTTATTTTAAAAATTATTTTAACTTAAAAATTATTTTAAATTAAAAATTATTTTTAAAAAAAAAAACTTTTAAAAATCATTTAAAAAATATTTTAAAAATCATATTAAAACTATCTAAAAATTTTGTATCATTTTGAATGAAATTTTGTTAACTTAAAAATAGTAATAATAAATTATTTCTATAGATTATTTTCACTTTAAAAATTATTATTTTGACTTTAAACTCATTTTTAATCTTAAACATCATTTTAACCTTAAAATTAATTTTTAATTTGACTTAACTAAAAATTAAATCTTAAATTAAAACTTAATATTGAAATTACAATTAAAATTAAAATATTTAACTTAAACTTGAAATTAAACTTAAACTTAAATTAACCACTAATATTAATTTAAATCTAAAATCAAAACTGAATCAAACATATGTTAATTGACATAAAACATATTATAAAAATCATTTTAATTTCCTTTTAAATGCTGTTTTAGAAATCCCTTTAAAATTTTTTTAATAATAATAATAATTATAACTAACACTTTCATTGACCAGCTCAATCAAGTAATATGAAATTTAAATTATTTCACTAAGTATTAAATTATTAAATCAAGTAAAAACTAATCAATAAATTATTGATAATGCTTAACTGTTATTGAATTAATAAAATCTTATCTTATTTAACCTTAAACTAAAGTTAAGCACCTGAATCTAAAATTAATTAATAATTGATTAATCAAATTCAAATAAACAGTTATACCAAGGATACAGAGATAATAATATATGTATTACTAAATTAGACAAATGTGTTAGGGCTTTGAAATTTAACACAACCAAACCTTAGTATTAAAGGGGAGATATTAAATTAAGGGGAGTAACCAATTCAGGGGGAGGTTCAATTTCTTTTAAATCCCCTAGAAAAATTAATAAATAAGGAGGATTAATAAATTAAAGGAATATCAATATCAAATTCAGGGGGAGGTTTATTTTTTAATTATCTCCTTAAGCGTTATTTTTTTTAATCTTCTCTTTAAAATCTCTCTAGAAAATTCTACCTCATTTAAAAAAAAAAAAATTACTTTGAATATTTTTAGCAAATATTTTCAAACTTTTAAGTATCAAGTTCAGGGGGAGAAATTAATTAAAATTTTGTGTGTTTGAAAAATGTTTTTTTACATCTATTTTAAAACTAACTTATTTTTAAAACACCAGTTTTCAAAAAGTTAAATTTAACTAAGTTTAATCCCACCTAATTTTCAAACCTGATTTGAAAAATTAACTATTTCCAAAATTAGCCTTAAAAATTAATTTTGGCAAAAATTTTATTTCTTGAAAAGTTTAATTTTTGCTTTGTTTTAAAAAACGAAGTTGAAAAATTTACCTTTTGAAAATTAAATGTTACTTAAACATAAAAAGTAAATTTGAAAAACCTGTCATGAAAATTTCTAGACGCTTGAAAAGTTAAACTTGATTAACTTTAACTTTTCAAAACTCAACTTGTCTACCCCAAGTCAACTTGACTATTTTTTAACTTGGTGTTAAAAAAAAATTACACTTTTATCTTTCAAATTTTGAACCAAACTTAGTTATCTTTCAAAATTTGATTACCTGTTACAGTAACTCTTCACTATGATTATTTACCTTTGTTCATTTTTTGATGAATGCCAAAGGGGGAGGAGGGTTAGGTGGTAAAGTTAGCTAAACCAATTTGAAAATACAAACTAACAAACTTTACAACCACATAAATGCATATTGTTTTCTTGCATATGTTTTCACTAACTTAACCAGGTTGTCATTCCATCAAAAAGGGGGAGATTGTTGGTGCGGGTAGCACTAACGGTCTAACCCAGGTTTTGATGAATGACAAATAGGTTAAGTTAGTTGTGTTGTTGTCTGACACTTTGATCAAGTGTGCAGGAAAAGTCCAGCTAGGTCGACGGGCTGACCGGATAGCTGGCAAGAAGTCCAAGCGGGTCGACGGGCTGACCGGACGCTTGGCGAGAAGTCCAGCTAGGTCGTCTCCGGATAGGTGGCGAGAAGTCCAAGCGGGTCGACGGGCTGACCGGACGGCGAGAAGTCCGCTAGGTCGACGGGCTGACCGGATAGTCGGTGAGAAGTCCAGACGGTCGAAGGGCGACCAACGCGTCTGGCGGTAAGTAAGGTAAGTCATTGGAGGGAGTGATCTGCGAGGACGCGTTCGGGAAGGGAACATTAGGCGTCGATCCGGCTTAGATCCATTTCGGATATCTAAGTCGAGATCGTGACTAGATTCCGGTCTCGGAAAGACGGAATCTAAGTCATACTTTGCTTATCCATAAAACTGTGCTAACAATCTTTGCTGCAGGGTACATTTTGCCTCGGACTAACCTTTTCTTGCAGGAGAAGGACTTTCTGGAGAAGAGGGGTCCGGGCGCCCGGAGGGGGTCCGGGCGCCCGGAAGGGATCCGGGCGCCCGGGAGGCAAGTTTTATCCCGATTGCACGTCGCCACGTGGAGCTCACTGGTTGGACCTGCCACGTCCCACCAGGGCGCCTGGAAGGGATCCGGGGCGCCCTGAGTTTCATATAAAAGAAGGGGCAAGGGTGGAGCTTCACATCAACTAAGAATCCAAGATCCGCTGCTCTGTGCTCTTGCGACGCTACGAAAAGCTCTCCGACTCAGTGCTGGTTTTGTTTTAATTCTATTGTCGGTATTTTCTTTATCTGTCAATTCTTGTACTTAAATCTGTAATATTCGAATTGATAGTGATTGCCCAACGAAAGTGGTCAAGGACCACGGGCCTTCGAGTAGGAGTCGTCACAGGCTCCGAACGAAGTAAAAAACAACTGTGTTCATTTACTTTTCCGCTGCGTATTTATACTATTGTTTTTCGAATCGATATTCACCCCCCCTCTATCGAATCTAACGGTCCTACAAGATGGACAAAATTCATCCATGAATTTTTGATCCACAGACCTACAAGGAAGCAGTTTGAAGGTTCTTTGTTGAAAAGCTTGTTCAAAGTGATGGTTTGGAAATCTTCCAGAAACGGATGGTTGAGGTCGGGAGGGAGCCTTAGCTTTAGAGGTTCCCTCACTAACTTGTTTCTTCCTAAAGGTTAAAAATGTGACACGAACGGGGCAAATAGGTGAGCACGGAAGCCACCAACAACCGAGAACCAAGCCAAATTACAAAGATACGGTGAGAAATGAAAATGAAGTGCCAAAATGAGTAGAGCTCGGGGAGAATGGAGTTACCTTGGTGCCATATATGTATCTTTCGGATAAAGGAGAGAAGAGTTGAGGCATAGGAGGGTGTCGGCTAGGGCTTCGGCGTGCAATGGGAAGAGAAAGGATCGAGAAGAGTTAAGAGGGATGGGTGATCGATCCAGGTGTTGATATGATCGGACGGCTGTCCGATCAGGAGAGATCCTGACCGATCAGGGAACCTCCTGATCGGTCCCTGGACCGATCAGTAAACAAACAGAGAGTTCTGGATCGGTCGACAGACCGATCCAGCCTCTCCTGATCGAGCTGTAGACCGATCAGTGTCTGACAAATTGAAGATTCTCCATTCAGTAACTGAAATTCGTAGAAGTTTTTATCGAAAATTCTGAAGATTCAGAACTCAAGAAGTTCAGAAACTTCCAAATTCAGAACCTAGAACCTGAAGAATCTATAAACATAAATATTTTCGAAAGATGAGCTCTTACGGTCTGAAATTGTTCAGAACCGGAAGGTTCCAAACATTAAAAAAACTCAAACCAATTCCAAACGCATAGAGTTCAGACGTTTTGAACTTTAAGGTTTCAAAACCAGAAAAACTTCTGAAACTATGATCTATAGTGAACCAAGGTATTAATCAAGACTCAGGCTATTTATTACATGGTTCAAAACACATCCTTGCTATGATCAGTTTCGAGTTTGTTAAAATATATCCAAATTGCTATCATTACTTCAACAACTTGTCCTATTTTCAATCAAAATCATGAAAGGTATCGATCAAATATATCAATCAACACATCAACCAAAGTTAGATAATTTCTAGGTAAAGGTCCAACCAAGTTTCCTTGGTTGGAATATATGAGTAAGATCTAGGAATCAAATACACATGAATTATGTAATGGTCTTCCCCATACTCGATTTATGTCTCTTCAACCTAATTATTCAAGGGATGCATGATACATTTTGAATAATTTGGCTGATCCTAGCATCTCACCCCATTTCTAGCAAACAAAAATAATTTGTTAAACCTTATAGTTTGTGTGAGATGTCCCCAAGTTGCCCAAATCAATTTCTCTTATCGTTTTAATTGTCCTTATTGATCATGATGAAGTCCTAATGGCCTATTGAGCCAAACACATTCCCAATTCTCTCCTTAAATGACTAAATTCATTTTCCGGAAGGGGTTTGGTGAAAATATCGACTAGGTTTAATTTTGACTCAACATATGTGAGCACAATGTCTCCCCTAGCTACGTGATCTCTAATGAAGTGATGACGCACTTCAATGTGTTTAGTCCTTGAATTATGGACTGGATTTTTCGTTAGGTTTATTGTGTTGATGTTGTCACACAACACTTTCACTCCCTTATACGAAAGCCCATAATCTTCTAGGGTGTGGATCATCCACAACAATTGTGATACACTCTCTCCCATGGTAATGTATTCAGCCTCGGTCGTGGAGAGAGCAACGCAATGTTGCTTCCGACTTGACCAACTAACCAATGATGAACCTAAAAATTGGCAACCCCCACTAGTACTTTTTCGATCCAATTTGCACCCAGCATAATCGGAGTGCGTATAACCTATCAAATCAAAAGACTCAGTACGAGGGTACCAGAGACCTACTCTAATTGTGCCCTTAAGGTATCTCAGGATTCTCTTAACTGCAATTAAATGAGATTCCTTGGCACATACTTGATATCTAGCGCACATGCCCACAACAAAAAGTATGTCCGGTCGATTAGCTGTGAGATATAGAAGACTACCGATCATGCTTCTATATTGCGTTAGATCAACTGGTTTTCCATTCTCATTATTGTCAAGGCGAGTGATTGTCACCATTGGAACAGATACTTCCTTAGAGTCACTCATTTTGAATTTCTTGAGCATCTCTTGAGTGTATTTTGTCTGATGGACATAAATGTCATCTCGAGTTTGTTTGATTTCAAGTCCAAGGAAAAATGTCAATTCTCCCACTAGACTCATCTCAAACTCACTTTCCATGTGAGTGATAAATTCATTCAAATAGCCCTTGTTATTTGAGCCACAAATTATGTCTTCGACATACACCTGGGCTACAAATATGTTTTCACCATCTCTACGCAAAAATAGTGTTGGATCTATTTGACCTCTTACAAAACTCTTTTCTAGTAAGTAAGTTGACAACCTTTCGTACCAAGCTCGAGGTGCTTGTTTAAGCCCATAAAGAGCTTTCTTGAGCTTGTACACGTGGTTTGGAGCTTCGGTATTCACAAACCCCGGTGGTTGTTCAACAAAGACCTCTTCTTTAATGAAACCGTTTAAGAAGGCCGATTTAACGTCCATTTGATAGAGCTTGAAGCCTCTATGTGCAGTAAAAGCTAGCATTAAACGAATGGACTCTAATCGGGCCACGGGAGCATAAGTCTCATCATAATCGAGGCCTTCGACTTGACTATAGCCCTTGTCTACAAGTCTTGCTTTGTTTCTTACGACTTCTCCCTTTTGGTTTAACTTATTTTTGAAGACCCATTTGGTTCCAATAATGGTGGTCTTCTTAGGTCTAGGAACTAAGTCCCACACTTGGCTCCTTTCAAATTGACCTAAATCATCTTGCATAGCTATGATCCAGTCAGGATCGTGCAATAACTCACAAACTAATTTTGGTTCGATTTCTGAGATCAAGGCGACCTCATTAGACTCATTTCTAAAGAATGATATAGTCCTAACCCCTTGTTGGATGTCTCCAACAATCTGGTCTTGGGGATGACTAGACGCTATCCTAGATTGCCTTGGTGTTGGCGGTGTCTCATGAGTGGTCTCACTAGGCACAGGCAAGGACTCAGTATCAGGCAAGAGATCAGCCTGAGCCCTTTGTTGCCTTTGCTCATCATCATCGGAGTCAACTTCGACTCTTTCTATGTTTTGATCATTCAAACTTAGACTTCTAA
This sequence comes from Zingiber officinale, assembly GCF_018446385.1. NCBI lineage: Eukaryota > Viridiplantae > Streptophyta > Magnoliopsida > Zingiberales > Zingiberaceae > Zingiber > Zingiber officinale. Next base: position 112,330,582 of record NC_055989.1, on the reverse strand, counting down.
ATTCAAATTGAGTTTCTCCTACATCCCTCGATTGATCATTTGATTTAGGGATTTCTTCAAATGCTACATCCGAGGATTCTTCAATCAATTTAGTCCTATTGTTGTAGACTCGATAGGCTTTGCTGATGAGAGAGTACCCGACCAGTATCCCTTTATCAGCCTTAGCCGTGAACTTTCCAAGATGATCTTTGGTGTTCAAGATAAACACCTTACAACCAAACACCCTAAGATGTTTAATTGTAGGGGGTTTCCCAAACCAAAGTTCATAGGGAGTCTTTCCTAAAAACCTATGTATCAAGACTCGGTTTTGCACATAGCAAGCTGTATTTACAGCTTCAGCCCATAGGTAATTCGGTAGTGAGTACTCATTGAGCATGCTTCGTGCAGCCTCTTGCAAGACTCGGTTCTTTCTCTCCACAACCCCATTTTGCTGTGGGGTCCTTGGAGTATAGAACTTATATCCTTTTTCTTGACAAAATTCTAAAAATCTATGGTTTTGAAATTCTCCACCATGATCACTTCTAATTGTTTTAATTGTTGTTGATTTTTCATTTTCAGTTCTTCTACAAAAAGAAACAAAAATATCTATGCTTTGATCCTTATATTTCAAAAAGAAAGTCCATGTATATCTAGTAAAATCATTAATGATCACTAAGCAGTATCTACTTCCATTCAATGAAATGATATTACTGCAATCAAATAAATCCATATGTAATAAATCTAAAGCAGTAGATGTACTTACAGCGCTTTTACCTTTATGAGACGCTTTTGTTTGCTTACCCTTTTGACATGCATCACATAATTTTGTCTTTTGGTACTTGATGCTTGGTAGACCTCGCACTAATCCTTTGTTGGCCAACTTTCGAATATTCTTCATGTTCACATGGGCTAACCTCCTATGCCAAAGCCACGATTCTTCTTCTTTTGACATGAACACTTAGCAGAGGCATTAGTAGCACTTTTAAAAGATACTTGATAAATGTTATCTACCCTTGTGCCTACTAGTACCGTGTCAAGTGTGTCAATGTGTTTGACCAGACATTAACTTGAATGAAACTCAATTGTGTAACCCGTATCACATAATTGGCTGACACTTAGGAGATTAAAGGTCATCCCCTTGACTAGAAGGGCATTCTTGATTTGGAGACATTCGGATATATGAATGTCTCCAACTCCTATAACCTTAAGGCTACCATTATTACCAATTGACACATTACCTCTATTTTTATTTTGAAGGGTAGTAAAGAGTGATTTGTCCCCGGTCATGTGCTTGGAGCATCCACTATCAACGAACCAAGTTGATAGATGCTCCCCCTTGACCAATGCCTACAAGACACGAAAGATAGACGTTTTAGGTACCCAAATCTTGGGACCTAATGCATCTACAATGAGCGACCTAGGAACTCATGCCTTAGTCACAACCTTCCTAGTCTCATGAACCCTAGAAGCATGTGATCTATGAAATTGGGTTCTAGACACTAGCGAAATGAAACTAGACTCCTTAGGTTGATATCCTAACCCAGCCTTGTTGTAGACCGCCCTTTGGGCATTAAGAATCATATCTAAGGTCTTAGAGCTAGTTGAGAATTTTTCAAGCATTTTCTTGAGTTTCTCAACTTCACCCTTTAAGGCTTTATTTTCATCCTCAAGGGCCTCTTGATGTAGGTCATCAACCTCATCTTCCCTAAGGGCCCTCAAGTGCTCTACTTCATCTTTTAATGATTTAATTTGAGTTTTTGATTTCTTAAGCAAAGTAGATAAATGTGCAATGGTTTTATAACATTTTTCTAAATGAGGAGAAGTTACCTCTTCATCATCCGAAGATGATGAACCCGCGGCTGAGGTATCACTCGTGTCACCATCACTCCCGGAATCCGATTCCTCCCTTGCCATGAACGCTAATTGACGTGTGCTTTTCTCTTTCTTCTCTTCCTCCGATGAGCTTGAGGAGGATTTATCCCAAGTAGCTTTGAGAGCTTTCTTCTTCTTGGGCCTTTCGTCTTTCTTCTTGAGTTTTGGACACTCGCTCCAATAGTGTCCTTTCTTGCTACACTCAAAACAAGTGACATTAGTTTTATCAACATTTTGATCGATAGATTTACCTTTCCCTTTGTATCTCCGACTCCTTCTCATGATTCTTTTTACAAAGTTGGCCATCTCGCTTGATGATGATCCACCTTCATCATCGGACTCGGAGGAGGATAAGGATGAAGGAATCTCTTTTTCCTTCTTCTTTTCTTTCTTCCTTCTTCCATCTTTGCTCTTTTCTCCTGCAACTAAGGCAATACCTTTCTCTTTTTGACCCTTGTTAGCAAATTCATGGAGTTCCATTTCACAAAAAAAATCATCTAATTTAACAATTGAAAGGTCCTTGGAGACCTTGTAGGCATCTACCATAGATGACCACAAGGCATTCCTCGGAAAGGCTTTGAAAGCATACCTTATAAGATCGCGATTCTCTATGCGTTCATCTACGGAATGAAGACCATTGATAATTTCTTTGAACCTTCCGTATAGTTCACTTACCGTCTCGTTCTCCTTCATGGTGAGGTTTTGTAATTGATTTAAGAATAAATCTCTCTTGGCGATCCGAGAGTCTCGAGTTCCTTCTTGGAGCTCGATGAGCTTGTTCCACAAGTCTTTTGCGATCATGAATGGACCTACCTTGACGAGTTGATCCTTGGCTATCCCACATTGTAGAGTGACCACATCTTGGCATCGGCTTGTCCTTTACGAGTTTGCTCGGCGGACCACCTTGATGAGTCTAGTTCCTTACCTTCTTCGTCCTTCGGAGGTGTAAACCCTTCCTTGACGGAGAACCACATTGAGATGTCGGTCTTGAGATAATATTCCATGCGGCTCTTCCAATATTGAAAGTTCGCTCTGTCGAAGTAGGGTGGACGATTGGTGCTAAACCCTTCCTTCATAGCCATCTTCTTGCTCTTTAGGGTGTTAATCCGGATGAAGAGAACCTCGCTCTGATACCACTTGTTAGGATCTTCGGATGGCTAGAGAGGGGGGGTGTGAATAGCCTCCTCTAAAAGCTTAAAGAATTTCTTCCTACAAGTCGTTAGCGCAGCGGAAATATGCAAACGAAAATATAATACAAGAAAGAGAGACAAACACCACAAACACCAGTATGTACGAGGTTCGGGGATAACTTGCCCCTACTCCTCGGCGTGTCCATAAGGTGGATGATCCCTTGATCTTTTGGTAGATCACACCCCGGATAGATTCCGGCTAAAGATTTCCTCCTTCTCGGTGGAGTAACCTCTCCACAAAGTCTCAGAAGATATGTAAATAAAGCACAAGACTTACAATGATCAGTGGCTAAAGAGAATGAAGAATATGCTCACAGCCACGCGAAGACGACAGTGAAAGCAGAGCGCAAGAAGGAAGCAGCTTCTCAGCCAAGAGCTCAAAGCTTAGCACACTCGCTTGATCGACAGAGAGTTTTTTTCTTTTTTTTTGAACATCTCTTCATCCTTCTTCTTATGCCTCTGCTTTTCCACTGCGTTCAGCCTGTACCGAATCGCTGTCAACCTGCACCGAATCGCTGCTGCAAGCTAAGGCGTCGCCAATCACTCTTCCTCCTCATCTGGTTCTCTGAACTCACACCAATAGAACCCATGGTCTTCACAGGTGTCTCTGAGCTCGAACCAATAAGCAGGAGTCAAGCTGATTGCCAGCTGATCGCAGCCAGATCGCAGCCAGTAAACGTTGATGCTCTAATTGCACCATTTGCAGTGAAACACAGTAGAAAGAACACTTTGTCTTATTCTTCTGATGGAGCTTGATTTGAATTTAAGCATTGACATGATACCTGCAACTTGCAGATTTAAAAAGCTCACAGCAAATGGTTAAATCAGACGAATCAGAAGTTGCAGAGAAACAGCAGAAACTACAGACATTATTGTGGATCGGTCAGCAGACCGATCCACAGCCTTTTTGACCGATCAGGCTACAGCCTGATCGGTCCAGGAGGGCTCTGATCGGTCTGTGGACCGATCAGGCTATAGGTGGATTGGTCCACAGACCGATCCCCCTATCCTTTCTCCCGAACTTCGTTGCCTCCTGATCGATCTACAGATCGATCAGTAATTCTCGGTGAGTTCACAGAGAGTTACTGATTGGTTACTGATCGGTCTGGTGACCGATCAGATAACCATAGTATCATGCCTATGTAGGTTTAGAGCTTCCCAGCCCTAAACCCTAAAGCCTTCCTGGTCTAGATAACGAGCTACCGAGCCCTCTCAGACCTAGTCCGGAGAACGAGCTACCGTGCCCTCTCCGACTTCGTTCGGTCCAGAGAACTAGCTACCGAGCCCTCTCTGACCTAGTCCGGAGAACGAGCTACCGAGCCCTCTCCGACTTCGTCCGGTCCAGAGAACGAGCTACCGAGCCCTCTCCGACTTCGCGTGCTAAGTTTCCATACTTGGACTTTTCCCTTCCACCTGATCAACCTTGATCAGTAATCAATCTGAGTTTAATTAATATCTGATACAAACTTAAATCAGTGTCAACATCAAAACAACAGCCAGGTCAGACTGTATCAACAATGGGGACCTCATACACCCTCTCTCCAATCGTCGAAATTTCCACCAAAAGTCTAGCATACGCCAAGCAATCTCTTGTACGCGTCAAGTTATCTGTGTAAAGTGGTTTACCCACCTTCGATCCAATCATACTTAGCACCTTTTGTGTCCAACAATCCGACAATAGCCCATGAATTTGAATCCAAGCAGGGACAAAGAGATAGTCTTCATTGAAGAGAAAACACCTTGACATGATTTTCAAAAAAATAGGTATGCCAAAGATATAGTATAGTCCTCCCTTTATAACCTTTTCACGATCTTCCTCTATGTCAAAGCGGTAGACCACCCACTCATTCTTGTGTAAGAAATATGTGTACTTAATCTTCCATCAAGCACCAATAATTCTGATGCCATCTATCCCAAGGTGTCGGCCCATGAAGCAACCGACCAAACATAACCCCATTGCATCTTCGACACTATCAATGTCATCATAGTCAAAACTAAGTCTTTCCCCCTTAGCTTCATATTGATCCAACGACATGGCGAGCTTCGTCTTTCGATTATCTTTGAAAATATTAGCCCAAGACTTCTTTTGCTGAGGTTGCTTGTCCCCTCTATTTCTCGTAGTCTTGTTGCATTCTTTCGTTTGACTATTTGCTACCAGAGGTTGCTGTTCTGATGGGGTCTCCTCCACCACATCCGGTGATGGTGAACTTGGCACTCCTTGAGTCTGTCCTAGGGGAGGAAACTCCGATGTCCCATGTGGCAAGGTAGCCACACCAACTGCATGATCCTCATCAATTTGATTCTTCAAATGAGATCTTTGTATGAATTTCACTCAATGGAGAATATTTGAAACCTTTCTTCTTTTTATCCATTGCCAAGTGTCCACTTGAAATCTCAATCACAAATCAAAAAATGTCACCAAGCCTTCCAAATGTCAACAAATCACAAAACCTTCAAAGATTACCATGCAAAATTGCCACCAAGCCTTCCAAGTGTCAACTAGTCACAAAACCTTCAAACATCACCATGTAAAAATTGCCACCTAGCCTTCCATATGTCAACAAGTCCCAACATCTTCAAAGATCACCGTGTAAGACCAAGTAATCTAATGAATTTTCCACCCAATATTTCCAATTATGCACCACTCCAATTAAATCCAAAATCCCTTAGAATCAATGACACATTAATGCTGAGTAATTGTATAGAACTTTCCTTCTTTACAATAACTTGGCTGGAGAATCCACTGGCTATTCAGTTCCCCGGAAAACCCAAGGGAAGTCCTTCGTTGATGTGTGGAAATGGAGAACCAGCAAGTAACAATCCTTTGCACATGAACCAAAATAGAGGAGGGAAAAAACATGGAAGAACCAAAGAAGAAACCTAGAAAAACACAACAAAGGACGGGGAGAGGAGAGGAGCAGGGTTACCAGATAATGAAAGAGTAATTTTCCAATAGAACGGTGAGAAGACACCCCTATATCAGAGAATAAAACTCTAATATAGCCAGTAGGATATCCTCTTTGCACCCTCCAAATCCACCCGAGAACCACCGGCTAGAGGACGTCCACCACGAGTGGACGGTCGCCGGAGAAGAGACTTCCAAAGTCGTCAGAAAAAGCCTAAGAATCACTCACCTCACCATGTGGAAGATGGCCAAAAATCCAAGAAAGAGGTTAGAGTTTCTCTTTCTAGAAAGCAGACATAAACTTCTTCTTTTATTAGCCCATTTAAAAAGGTGGATTCCACATCCATTTGATAAAGCTTAAATCTTTTGTAGGGTGCTTAGCAAAGTAACATTCTAATAGACTCAAGTCTAGCTACTGGGCATATGTTTCATCATAGTCAAGTCCTTTTACTTGACTAAACCCTTTAGCCACTAGTCTAGCTTTATTTCTAATAATTTCTCTATTTTCACTTAGTTTATTTTTGAATACCCATTTTATTTCTATTAGCTTTTTATTGTTGAGTGGTGGTATTATGCCCCAGACTTCGTTTGTTTCAAACTAAGCTAGTTCTTTCAGCATTGATATAGTCCAGTTTGGGTCAAGTAAGGATTTTTCTATCGTTTTGGGTTCAATTTTTGAGATCAAAGATATTTGACTTAAATTTCTAAAGGATGATCTAGTCTAAACTCTTAGGTTTGGGTTACCAATTATTTGATCAATTGGATGGTTTAGGTTAACTCTTACAGTTCTAGTAGGTTCATTTACTTGAGGTTGATCTTCTTCTTCGTATTCATGACTTAGGTATTCACTGGCTTCCCCTTGACTACTGTTACCTCGAACAAAATAAATTGTTTGAGTTTGGGTTTATTCTAAGTTTTGGTTGGTCTCTTCAAATTTTACATTTGAGATTTCTTCAATTCTTAGTGTAACTTTGTTATTTACTCTGTAACCTCTACTATTTAATGAGTAACCTACAAAGATTCTATTTTCTACTTTTGAGGTGAATTTTTATAAGTATTCTCTTGTGTTTAGTATGTACGTTGGGCATCCAAATACTTTAAAGTATTTAATATTAGGTTGTTTATTGTAATAGAGTTCAAATGAGGTTTTATTATATGTTTTATTTATTGTGATTTTGTTTTGTACATAACAGGCTATGCTAACAGTTTTTGTCCAAAAATATTTTAATAGTTTATACTCATTTAGCATTGTCCTGGAGGCTTCAAATAGAGTTCTGTTCTTTCTTTCTACTATTTTATTTTGTTGGGGAGTTTTAGGGCATGAAAATTCGTGATGATAACCATTTTCAAGGCAGAATTGATTAAAGTTGCGATTTCTAGATTTACGTCTATTATGACTTCTGATTTTTTTTAGATCCTTTTTATTTTCAGTTTGTTTGCAAAATTTGGTGAATACTTCAAACGTTTTGTCTTTATTCTTAATAAATTTTACCCAGGTAAATCCTGAACAATCATCTATTATTACAAGGCAATAGAGACTCCTATTTATGGATTTGATTCTATGAGAGTCAAAAAGGTCCAAGTGCAGTAATTCTAATATTGAGTTAGTTTGAGTTTGATTAATTAATTTGTGAGCTGATTTCGTTTGCTTTCCTTGTTGACAAGCATTATAGATTGTTGCATCTAAGTTGGGTAATTTTGGTAAGCCTCTAACTAAACTATTTAATTTTGTTAGGTTCCTAAAGTTTGTGTGAGACATTCTTCTATGTCATTGCCTATGTGTCAGGTGACATTTGAGTGAAGAGACAGTTAGATTAATTGTATAAATGTTGTCCTTCCTAAACTCTTTTAATTTATATTAGGGTTACCTAAATGCTTGATTAAGCATTCAGAAGATAAGAATCTAACCTTATATCCAGAATCATACAGTTGACTAATGCTAAGTAGATTATATTTGAAGTCATCAACTAATAGCACTTTTTTAACAATAAAGTTAGTTTTGAGTTCGATATTACCTATCTCAATTATCTTGAGTTTGTCGTTGTTCCCAAAGGCAACTATTCTTAAGCGTTTGTAAGTTAATTGGATGAACTTGGTGTGATCTCCAGTCATATGTTTGGAACATCCACTGTCTAATATCCACTTTATTTCCTACAAAAAAAAATAGGATTTTATTTATCAATTGGATAGATTATCTTGAATTTAGATTTTAAGTTTTAGATTTTGTTTCAAGTCTAAACTTAGTTTAATTTTATTTATAAATTTAATTTGAAAGTCCACGTGGAGTTATTTTTGAAATAAATTTGTAAAGTAATTTTTAAAATGATTTTTAAGAAATTTTTTAAATAATTTTTAAAGTAATTATAAAATAATTTTTAAAGTAAAATGATTTTTAAAGTAATTTAAAAATAATTTTTAAGTGATTTTTAAAGTAAAATAATTTTTAAAGTCATTTTTTAAATAATTTTGAAGAATTTTTAAAATAATTTTTAAAGTAAAATAATTTTTAAAGTAATTTTAAAATAATTTTTAAGTACTTTCTAAAATAATTTTTAAAATAAAATAAGTTTTAAAGTAATTCCAATTTTGATTTAGATTGATATTGGTATTTATTTTGATGTAATAAAATTTAATTTTGATCTTTATTCATCTCACCCGATCTATGTTTTCAATTAGGGAATCCTATAATTTTGTGAGATGAGTTAAGTTAAATTTCAGGATTTGGTTTAACTTTGTGTTAGATTTAAGTTTAGCTTTAGATTCACCAAATAGATATTCTTTGAATTAACTTCTGGACTATGGTGAGTCACTTGGACATCATTAGAGTAACTATGCCTTTGAGATTTTTTAAATAGTCCTAACCACTGAACTTAGTACAAAACCTTGGTCTAACTAGTTAAGATCTGTAAGGGATAGCTTCAGTTAGTTCTACTAAGCCAAATGCACCAGGTCAAAGTCATATCTTCCTAGACATGCATAGACAGAGTTTTCCTAATTTACTATCATCCAAAATTTCACCAGTATTGTTGGTCAAGTTAAACTTATGTCCCTATTTAGACTAGTCCTAATTACCCATCTGGGTAAGTTATTGATTTTTGGAGGTGTCAACTAATTTGGAGTCTCCCCTTAAATTATTAAATATTTGGGTTTAAGTTTTGGATTTACGTCGATTTGTTTTATAGTTGTAGTATAGCTTGTGTTTATGTTGCATTCATTTAAGTTAGGTTTAATTAACTTAAGGTTTTTCTTTTGATTTGTATTTATTTTTGAAGTTTTAATTTTAGAATTTAAGGGAAAGTCATTTGATTTATATAATGAATTTTATCTTTATATATGTAATATTTATTGAGTTCTACTTGCGTGGTTAGGCATATTTTTGGAACCCAGACCTTAATTTGATTTTTATTTTGGTTAACTAAATAAATAAAGGTTTTGTTGGTTGAGCTGTACTTGTATCCAAGTTCGGTTTTATTGTACACAACTCTTTGTGATCCAAGTATCATGTCAAGGTACTTGGATCTAGATGTAAATTTCTCAAGTAATTTTTTTAGTTCAATTATTTCATTTTTCAGTCTGAAATTATCCTCCTGAAGTTTTGCAACTTAAGTTGGGATTTTAGCTTGAATTGGTTCAGTTGTTGAACTTAATTTTATTTTATTTGTTCTTTAAGTATTTTATTTTCTTGGGTTAGTTTAATTATTTTAGTTTCAGAAGGAGTTAATTTCTTATTTAAACATGAAATGATTTTAAAAAACTTTTTACTTAAATCAAAATATATTTCATCGGAACCTTCGGAAATAAGTGCGAACTCGTAGCTTGACTTAGGCTTAGACCCGTCTTCCGATTCACTCTTTGATTCTGGTTCGTATGCCATCAGTGCGAGGTAGTTGTTGTGTCTTAGCTCGTCGTTGTCCAATTCCTCTGAGGACGATTCATCCCAAGTTTCCTTTAGAGTTTTCTTCTTCTTAAGACTTGGGCAGTCGGTCTTATAGTGCCCCTTCTTGTTACATCCAAAGCATCTCACGTTCTTGCTGTTCGAGTTGGAGGTGGAGTTCATCTTCTGCAGATCCTTTTTGGTGAAGTTCTTCTTTCTCCTGGTGAACATTTTTCTTACCAAGTTCACCAGGTATTCTACATCGCCTGACTCTGGGTTAGACTCAATTTTAGGTTTCGTCTTGGTCCTAGATTTTTCTTTCAACGTTCCTGTAAGAAGAGCAATATCTTTCTCGATTTTGGCGTTAGTTTGTTCGTGTAGCTCTAATTCACAAAAAAGTTCGTCTAATTTTAATTTTGGCAAATTCCTCGAAATCTTATAGGCATCCACGATGGATGCCCACAATGTATTTCGAGGAAACACGTTTAGAGCATACCTGATTAGATCCCAATTCTCCATCTGATGGCGGATGGTGTGAAGTCCGTTGAGAATATCCTTTATCCTCGTGTGCAGATGACTGGTAGTCTCACCTTCCTGTATTTTTATATTAAACAATTTATTTAGATATGTCTCTTTTCATTACCTTTTGCGTCGTTGGTCCCCTCGTGTAGTTCTATGAGTTTGTCCCATAACTCTTTGGCGTTTTCGTGAGGGTTGACGCGGTTCAACTCTTTTTTTGTTAGCCCGCACTAGATTGTGTTAAGGGCCTTGAAGTCAATTTATACTTTTTTTCTTCATTTCTGGATTCCAATTTTCTGGGTCCATTGGAATTCTGACGTTGTCCATTAGTGCCTTGTACCCTTTGGAGACGTTGAATCACTGATCGAAGTCTGTTTTCAGGTACACATTCATCCGCTTCTTCCAGTACAAGAAGTCATCACCATTGAAGAGGAGAGGATGGACGGTGTGTATCCTTCGTTTTGGGCTATTTCACAATTGTAGATAGAAAACTAAAAAGAGATGTCAAGACTTGGTCTTGGATTAGCAGAGTTTGAGATATAAAAAAATATAAAAGAACTTGAGAGGTGTTGCACCAACATCAAGTTAAAATCGAAAATCTGCTCTGATACCACTTGTTGTGCCTAAAGGATGTCTGCATATCTCCACAATGACATGATATTATCCACTTTGGGTCTAGACCCTCATGGCTTTGCTCTTGGGCACTCCCCAAAAGATCTCATGTCAATGGAGATATCCTACATCCTTTTAAATCCATGATCTTTATCAAATTTTTCCAATGTGGGACTTTAATTGAACTCCAACAATCCTCCCCTCAAACGAATGACCACAATACTCTCATGATCCAGGTCTCCCCGCGAGCATCTGGTCACCCTGACCTGCTTTGGGTCTCCCCGTAAACATCCGCTTCCTGTCACCATAATCTGCTCCAAGCCTCTCCACGAGTATTCGGTCACCTTGACCTGCTTCGGGCCTCCCTGCGCGCATTCGGTCAGCCCGTCGATCTATCTGGACTTCTCTTGTACACTTAATCAAGTGGTTAGATCACAACAAAATCTAACTTAATTTAAAGCTTTTTTTTGTAAAGTAATTAAAAAAAAAAAGTAAGCAAATGCTCCCCTAGATTAATGCCTTATTTAATGATATGACATACAATTTTTTTTTTGTCTCCCCTAGATTACGATTTTGACATTTTTTATCTAAGTAATAAATTTGATCCTTGAGAATTCAATATGTGATATGTCTTATAATCAAGCTTGATTTAGGAACTCCAAGCTGTAATTGTTTTATTTTTGCTCGGATGCCTATTTACTAAGGATATATATGATTTATAACAAGCTCTAGATATGTAACTAAGTCTGAATTTATTGTATACAACTAAGTGAGACTTAAGCATCGTATTTAAATATTTTGAACCCAATGTGAGCCTTTCCAATGTATATTTAAGTCTTCAACTTGACCTTTCAAGAGAGAATTTTTTTCTTAAGTTTTTAAGCTTAAGTTGAGATTCCTTCATGAACTTTTTTAGCCGATGAACTAAGGTTGATCTCCCCCTTAAGATCTTTCACCTCCTTCAGAAGTGATCTAATCCATTCTTTAGACTTAGCTAATTTTCTAGTCATGCAGGTAATTATTGCATATAGTTTTTCAACTAAAGGAGAGGTTACCTCATAGTCTTATTGGTTTGGATTTGACTCTGATTCGGAGCCACTGTCTAACTTGAACTCAAGCTCAAGCACATCTTCTATTGCCATTAGATTCTGAGGATGACTCAGGTGGCCTTAACTGCTCTTCTTCTTCCTTTGTTTCTTGATATCTTTAGAGTTGGGGCATTCGAACTTATAATATCTCTTTTGATTGCATTTGTAGCAAATCACATCTGCTTTGGCTTTATTGGTTTTGCTCAAACCCATTTGCTTGCCTTTGGCTTGAATTTCCATTTTAATATCCCTCTTAGTGAAGCTCTTCTTCTTTTTGATCATCTTTCGGACCATGTTAACGATCTCCAAGGTCAACTCCTTGTCGTCTTCATCTGAATCTAATTCATCTTCGAATTTTGGTTCCAGTCGAGATCTCCTTGGCCTCCTTGTACTTGGTTTGACCTACAATGAAAGTAATATCTTTCTCGATTTCACTCGAGTTAGCCTGCTCATGTAATTCAAATTTACAAAACAATTCATCCAATAATATTATAGAAAGATCCTTAGATACTTTATATGTATCTATCATAAATGCCCACAAAGTATTTTGGAGAAAACCTTTAGTGCATATCTTATTATGTCCTAGTTGTTAGTGGGTTGTCCGATTGAGTAAAGCTCATTCAAGATGTCTTTGATCATTACATGCAGTTCACTCACAGACTCACCCTCCTGCATTTAACAGTTGAATAACTTATTTAAATATAAATCATGCTTAGTTAATCATTGGTTCCCTAGTGGAGCAGGGTGTTGTTGAAGGTCCCACTCAATTGAGCTCTTCGTTCATCAGTTTGCATTGGAGGGTGTTCGTGGTCAGGCATTGAGTTGAGCCTTCTTCATGATATTAGGGTCCACTTCTCCCATTCTAGTGGTTCTCTGGACTCATTGATTGGTAATGTGAACCCCTTCTTTACGATGATCCTCACTATTTTTATATAGTACTTCATTCATCTTTTCTAGTAATCGAAATCATCACCATTGAATAGGAGAGGACGAATGTTAGTGTATCCTTCTTGATGGGCATCAAGGAAAAAGCCTAACGTCGCATATGCTAGTTCGAGGAAAGGGCAAAGATAGCTTGAAAACAATTTTTTTTTTAAAAAAAAAAAAAAGGTGGCAATGTCATAGTAGGCAGTCGCACACAAAGCGTCACTCATAATATTTGCTTTGTACACATGGTGTATTGCATAAGGTTCCTAACATATCAAACTTATATATAGAGAGAGTTTTGATATATTGTCCACCTTATGCCGCACACTCCGTGCACCTAAATTTATTTTTCGATTTGAATTTTTTTTATGTTTAATACTATAACCTAAACCCTAAACTCTAAAGATAAAATCATGTGCATTCATCTATAGACAACACGTGAGCACCTTTATTATTTTTTTTAATCTTATTCACCCTCTATTCTTTAAATTAAATTTTAAGCCCCTAAGGTAGTGCAGACGATGGGTGCATGACATCTTTGACGTAATGACCCAAGGTCGATTCTCAGAAACTAATGACCTGATGTTTATCCCACCATGCACCTAACATATATGTATCTATATTTATCTCACTCTATATCCATAAGATCAACACTAGAAGACACGTTAATGTAACATATCTATATTTTTTTAATTAATTTTTTTTAAAAATAAAACTTCTCTAATGCCCTCATCCAACTTTTTTTTCTCAATTTTTAAAATTATCATTTATAATTTTATTTTTTTTTATAAGAGGAATATAATTTTACTTTATGAAATGTTCCATTATCATCCTAACTACACGTACCTAAATTTCTGAAATACTCACGCACTATTTTTTAATTATTAAATTATTTTCTGAAATACCTTTTGTTGCGTTGAGATGAAAAATCCAATTATAAAAATTAATTTTTTAAAATTTGAATGCCACTATTAAATCTTGATTATTTACGTATTTGGAAGCATATTTTCAATGCCGAATCTACTCTCCAATATTTTTTCTTTGGTATTCTCTCGTACTTAATTTGATAATTCATTTGAGCATATTTTTATTTATGTCTTAGTCAATTATACTAATGATTAATAATCATTCATGATTTATCTTTTTTAATATTAGTCAATTGACAAGACAATGCTGATGAACAAATATCCACTACACATTAATTTACAGTCCAAGTCATAGTCAAATTCATTATCACATGAGTGATTTATAAAATTAAGATAAAATTGAGAAAAATATTCTTCTTATAATAGTCAATTATAATTTTATGATTTACCTCTCATTTATATTCATCGGATCAATCATAATAATCAATTATAATTTTATGATTTACCTCTCATTTATATTCATCGGATCAATCCCATGAACCGGATCAATCTCATGGAACCGGTGAAATAACGAATTTCACCTTTTTACAACCACTGCACGTTAATTTACTCTAATATGTTTTTTTTTCCAACTACAATTTTGATAAATTCTTAAATAATTTATTGAATCCTCACTGAGCAACCGACTTCATCAAACCTACTTAAATAAGCTCTAATAAATTATAAGGTGTTTGGTTAAACTTATTAAAAATAATTTATAAGTTCGTATAATTTATAAATTGTTTTAGAAATTTATAAATTGTTAGATCTTATTTTAAAAATAAATTGTTAAAGTGTTTAAGTTAACTTATTACAATCAACTTAAAGATATTGATGTGTTTGGTATTATAAAATCTTTTTATTAATAAAATTACCAAAAAGAGTATAATATTATTAATAGAGGGTTTTGAGATTTTTATTAATAGAGGGTTTTGGGCGAATTTCTGCGTCGGAGGAGAGAAAATTAGAAAGAGGCATTGGCGGAGAAGATGGTTGTATGGAAGAAAAGTCGACGGAGATAAAAAGATATTAAGCTTATAAAAATTTATGGAGGATAAGATGGAGATTTATAAAATTATATAAGGATATTTTAGAGAAACAAATTATTAAAATAAGATTTTTTTTAAAAAAGTAGGATCTTCCATACTTTTTTAAAAACAGCTTATAAACTCCAAAATAACTTATTTTGATAGCTTATAAGCTGTTTGAAAAAAAATTTATCAAACAAATTTGAAGAGCTTATAAGCTCCAAAACAGCTTATAAGTTATTTTAGAGAGTTTATAAACTCAGCCAAATATCCTCTAAGCTAACTTTTAACTAGTTAAAATAATTTATTAATCTAATTATATTCCCGTAAAAATAAATAAGATTGTACTATTCATTTTATTAAAATTACTGAAACTAAATAATCAATAAACCCATTTCACCATACATCTATTGTCTACCACCTTCCTCCGCCCTCTGTCCAACCTATTTGATTGCTCGACCGATGTTGTGGCCAAACAATTAACAGCATCCACATCAGTTTCTCTATTACTATATCTAAAATTTAGGGTAAATGACTCACTTTATTAAATTTAGATAATCACTTTTCACTACACACTACATCAAATACCTTAAAATTTCTATGATCCTTATTTTTTATTATTTTATTTTATTTCTTCTATTTTTTATTATTATATTTATGGAATGAGTGGAAGGAGAGAGATTGAGTGGAAGGAGAGAGAGATTAAAAAAAAATATTATTTTATTTTTAGGGTAGAGGTTTCATTCCCTAAATTTAGAGAATCACTATTCATCAAATCTAAATTTAGGGAATGAATAGGATAACTGATGCAGAGAAATTTTAGTTATCCTATCTAAAATTTAAGGTAAAATCTTTAGATAGGGTAACTGATGTAGATGCTCTAAGTGGGCTGCGAAGGTGGCCCCTTGAACGGTCGTGATCTCGGGAGTAGGTGCTTTAAAGAGTTGGTCACAATTAAAAATCACGATTGTGTGGTTGAGCGACTGCTTGGCGCCTGGTCGTGATTTTACGATGGAATGTTCCTTCGAAAAAGTCTAATAATTAGCCCATAAAATATTATTATCATGATATTTAGAATTAAAAATTTTATATAATCAAAGTAAATATTTTTTTTATATATTAATTATTATTTCAAAAGATTAATAATCATCCGTAATTTATCTTCTCTATGTTGATTGAGAATTTAAAAATACAAATAAAAACTTGTAAAATTTTAAATAATAAATAAACTTGATTGATTGAGAATTTAATAATACAAATAAAATTATTCTAAAATATAAAATAATTTTAAAATTATTTAAAATATAAAAATTTTAAATAATAAATAAACTTAATTGATTGAGAATTTAATAATACCAATAAAACTAAGCTGGTAAAAAAGAAATTATTCGATTAATTCATTTTAGATTGAATTTGACTTGACTCAATTATGTTATTGAATAAATTTGAAAATGATAAAGCTTGACTCAGCTTCGTTTACCGTCCCAGATATTTAGGGTTTACCGTCCCAGATATTTAGAGGAATTTGTGAGGTTAAACTAAATTATAGATTTATTTGCACCGTCGAAATGGAGTAATGAGAATTTTTATTTATTTGCGGATTGTGATGACACGTCAATTCCATACCAATCGGGCACGTGCATGAATTGTCGACAAGGATCCGATCATGATCAACTTTGACTCGAGGAACCTGTGACAACTATACACAATGCAAATAAAATAAAATAGAACAATAAATAAATAAATAAAATACTCCTTGTCTTCATTGTTATTGTTTGTTACTATTTAAAAAATATATGAAAAAATATTTCATTCTATTTTTTATTTCAAAAATATACATAATCAATCTATTAAATAATTTTGATTAAAATTATTTTAATTGTAAGAGTTTTTTTTTAATTAATCGAGATTTTGATCTATGTCAGTTATAATCAGATTAAAATAATTTTTATTAATAGTTCAACAATTTTAATTAAAAATTAATATAATTTTAGTAATATTTATTCAAATCATTCTTATAATATTTATTCAATTTTAATTAAATTGAATAAATTTTAATTAAATTGAATAAATTTTAATTAAATTAGATTTGTTTTATCATGTGTTAATTTTAATTAATATTAAAATATTTTTTTAATAAACTTACTATTTCCTTGTTAATTGCCGTTTTAAATAAGAGTATTTGAAAAATAAGGAATATATATATACACAAATTAGAGGGTGTGGCGCTTTTTTAAATAAATAAAAAAATAAAAAACATCTCATTACATCCTTAATAGAGGTTTTTAATTACTATTAGTGTCATCAAGTATATTTTTTAACATTATCGATCTAAAATATTTATAGAAGTTTTTTTGATCATAGTGCTGTCAATTCTAAGATATGGGACTAAAGAGAACTATATTTTTTTATATCAAACAACCAGAAAAAATTAATAATGAGAAAAATTCATAATAATACGCTGTAGCTGAGTCTCGAACTCTAGATCACTGATTGTTTCGCTTGTGGAATTACTAATAAACTTTGGAATTATTTTTAGTGTAAATAGAAAAAAGGATATTAAAGTAAATGTATTTTAGGCTTCACTAAAGTTAGTTAATAAAGGAGGGAGATTTTTAATAAAATAGTAAGATAACAAGAATATTATGAACAGACTAATTATACCAACTATGATTTTATAGTTACTATAATATGAATGTTAGATGAATATATATTATAGTAATTATAATTTTATAGTAGTAACGCACACAATTAATTTTATAGTCATTTTATAAGAAAAAGATGGGATAAAAATAAATTCTACCAAGTATTTAGATCTTACAATTAAATTAAAATAGATGATATAATCTTATATTTCATTCGCTAAGTAAATTAAGAAGTGCCCATAGTGACAAAATCTTTAGATTTGCATTCTATTGGAAGAAAAAATATCCCAGTATATATCATACTTGAAATTCAAAATGTATTCTATTGGAAGAAAAAATATCCCAGTATATATCATACTTGAAATTCAAAATGTATTCTATTGGAAGAAAAAATATCCCAGTATATATCATACTTGAAATTCAAAATTTAGATGACTAATTAATCAGGAAGTATTTGACTGCTGTATCAAAGCTCGGAGGTAGGATGGAACGTCTAATAATCAAGTAATACAACTCTTTAAATTAATTAATTTTAGAAATAATATATATAGTTCTATAAAAAAATTTCATTAATCATTAAATAAATATAAATATTCAACATTTTTTTAAAAAATATATGGAATAGTCATATCAATGCTCCTTAAAATTGATCCTACGGATATATATAAAAAAAAAGTAAATATAGATAAACAGCTTAAACCACATGATTGAAATGTTAATCCAAGATATTGACATCCTAAGAATTAAATTTTAAATCTCTCGATTATAAAATCATGTGTTTCTAATGGTGCTATGCCACAAGGACACACAAGGACAGATGATCAACATTATTAAAATCCGTTTTCTATGAGAGAGGAAAATTTCGACCTTAAAATACATCAACTATTATATATACTAGTGTGATCGTGTACACGCGTTGCGTGTGTAATATCAATAGTGACGCTAGAGAATTATTTTAATTTAATATTATATTTATCTTTGTAAAAAAACTAAGAAAAATATATTTTTTAACATCGTCGGCCTAAAATATTTATAAAAACTTCTTTGATCATAGTGTTGTCAATTCTAAGATATGAGACTAAAAAAAATTATATTTTTTTATATAAAATAACCAGAGAAAATTAATGATAAGAAAAATTCATAACAATACGTTGTAGCTGAGTTTCAAACTCTAGATCACTGATTATTTCGCTTGTGGAATTACTAATAAATCTTGAAATTATTTTTAATGTAAATAGAAAAAAGATATTAACGTAAATATATTTTAAGTTTTATCAAAATTAATTAGTAAAGGGGAGAAATTTTTAATAAAATAGTAAGATATTTATTATACAGATAAAATTCATACTATTTCATTTATAGCAACTCTTAGTCCAAAGGTAAATAAGAGATTGTGGTCCAAGGATCCGGCTGCGAATTCAGATGAGGTTCATATTTTAATTATTACATACTTGTTTGAGGGCGGGATGGAACGTCTTTGTAGCCTGGTATGGACAAAAGTTGTGGTAACGCGTCGCGTCGTCATCCAAAAATTAGCGTTTCATTAAGGCGTCGCTTCAGCTGCACGACTTTCCTTTACGGCTTTACCCTTCGAAACTCGAATCCTCCAAAGAAAAGAATAACGCGGCCAAAATATCTCCTTTGTTTTTCTTTTTGGCCTTTTCCGCCAAGCAAACGCACTTTTCCCACACTTGCGAACGGAAGCCTCCGCCGTCGTCCACCACCTGACTCTCGTATCCTGTGAGCTCAGCCGCCGCTCGCGCCTTCTTCCTCCTCTCACGTGCCGTCGCCATCGTCAGTCTGCATCTTTCTCTGTTTCCAGTCATCTTCTGGAAATATATATTTATTTATATGTGCAAAGACTTGCGTTTTCCTCGCGTTCCATTTGCTTTCTCCGCACGCTCCGTGTTGTCTCCTCTTCCTTCCTCCCCCTTCGTCGCGATCTCGAGGCGTGAACGAAGATGGAGAAGTACGAGGTTGTGAAGGATCTCGGCGCCGGTAACTTTGGCGTCGCTCGGTTGATGAGGAACAAGGATACCAACGAGTTCGTCGCAATGAAGTACATCCCCAGAGGCCAAAAGGTGGGATTTTTTTTTTTTTTTTTGTTTCCGCTTCGTTTTAGTTTGGCCCCCCTTTTTTTTTATCGATTTCTCGTCGTCATCCTCGAGATTGTCGTTTCTGGGTCGCGCAGATCAATGAGAACGTTGCTAGGGAGATCATCAATCACCGGTCTCTGTGTCACCCCAACATCATTCGGTTCAAAGAGGTGCGGTTTGGGCGCGCGGCGCAAGCCAAAATCCCTAATTTATTTTGGAACCCTAGCTAGAAGACGCCGTGTGTTTGAGAGCGTTTGTTTGGCATTGCAGGTGCTGCTGACGCCGACGCACCTGGCGATCGTGATGGAGTACGCCGCCGGTGGAGAGCTCTTCGAGCGCATCTGCCTCGCGGGAAGGTTCAGCGAAGACGAGGTGGGTTACCTTTCCCTGTCATTCCCTCCTTCCTATCCCTGTTTTGGCAAAATCTGCTGCTTTCTTCCACAACGTCAGCATCACTCGCTGTCTGATTGACTTGTGGCATCGGCAGGCGAGATTTTTCTTTCAGCAGCTCATCTGCGGCGTGAGCTACTGCCATGTCATGGTAAAACTATTGCATCTTCATCGGAAAAACGTAATCTTTCTGAAAAAAAAAAAAATCGCTAACGAAATCGATGCCGACCTCAGCAAATTTGCCACCGGGATCTCAAACTGGAGAACACCTTGCTCGACGGCAATCCTGCCCCGCGATTGAAGATCTGCGACTTCGGCTACTCCAAGGTGACTCTTTCCATCCATCTCTCTCTCTTTTCCACCAATCAAGTCAAAGTCAAAACTATTCCGTGATAGAATTCCCTTCCTTTCACCTGCCATTTGCTTCGCGACGACAGTCGTCGGTGCTCCACTCCCGCCCCAAGTCGACGGTGGGCACGCCAGCATACATCGCCCCTGAAGTCCTCTCTCGGCGCGAGTACGACGGCAAGGTTATTTCGGTAACTCATTCAATGCGTTCCATTCTTTCTCCTCTTGCATTGATGTTAACTCAGACAGTCAGACGTAGACTAGCACAGTGCTCCGGATTGATCGATAAGGTCTGGACCACCAATTCAGTGGTTGGTGTGATCGAATTAATATCTATGATTTTGACTTGCATTTATGCATAAATCTAGATGCCATTGTGAATCCATGAGTAATCCCTCCCTATCGTAATCCCTCCCTACGCTGTCAGTTCTTACTTGTTATACACACGTTTTACCTCATGCCTTTTCAGACTTTCCTTTCTTTTATGTGAATTTAACAAAACAAAAAATATGCTTTTGGTGATCTTTCTAAGATTTGTTTCGAGTTCATGTCTCTATCGTCAAAGATTTGTGATTAAATTGAAAGATTATGCACTGTAAACTTCTCTATATGCTCATTGATTAATTGCGAGAGGTGAAAGAGTTCATACTACTTCACTCGTGCCATTTTACCATTGTCAGAATCATTCAAGTTTAGATTCAATTTCTCAGATGGCTGATGTATGGTCGTGCGGAGTAACACTCTATGTGATGCTGGTGGGAGCATATCCATTCGAAGACCTTGAAGATCCGAAGAACTTCAAGAAGACAATGGCGGTAATCTCTACGTGTTTCACAATGGCTAGATGCTCAAACAACAATGGATAAATTTGAAGCTGAGTTTCTGTTTTTGTTTGACCGCAGAGGATAGTTTCTGTGCAATACAAAATACCAGAATATGTGCACATTTCGAAAGATTGTAGGCAACTACTCTCCAGGATACTTGTTGCTGATCCATCAAAGGTAATATACTGATTGATTCTCCAAGTCGATATACAAAGTCTCTAGTCACGAGAGAGTTTGTCTTTGTTCAGAGGATAACGATAAGTGAAATAAGGAAGCTCCCCTGGTTCTTGAAGAACTTGCCTAGGGAGCTAACAGAAGTTGCTCAATCAATGTACTACAAGAGGGATACCACCAACCTTTCCTACTCGCCCCAAAGTGGGGAGGAGATAATGAGCATTGTCGAGGAGGCAAGAAGCATCGTTCCATCGTTGTCGACGGCTTTGTCAGACTTGGGTTTTGCAAAGGAAGATGAGTTGGAGGGTGGCTTACAAATGAAACCGGAGACTAAAGAGGAAGATGAAGAAGATGATGATGATGAGTATGAGAAGAGGGTGAAGGAGGTTCATGCTAGTGGAGAATATATGCAATTGGTAAATTAAAGGGACAAAAAGAGAATGTGGAAGGGGAGAAAAAGAAGACTAATGGTATAATTCTCTTACATTACTTTTTGCTCAATCTGATCTTGTTTGTTGTTGTATTGTATGTTTGTTGCATAACTAAGTGAGAACACTCTGTAATTATTAGTGTCAATAAAAAAGCCTTTTGTTTCATACAAGTTTGGTTGTTGCAAGGGATTTCTATTATTTTTTTATATACAATAGGTAGATGGTCTTTTTCATGATTTATCTAGTTGGTAAATTCGGAGTATAAAGTTTTATGCATTTTTAAAATGCTATGAGACAAGCACAGTAGTGGTAGTCTACTAGTATTTGTCTCTTTGATCCCTCAAAATGATTTTTATAGCTAAATATGATTTTGTTTGTTTTTTAATAAAAGTATGTTTAGTTTTTTAAGATAAGTTTATTTTAAAAAACATTTTAAAGGTTTTTATTAAAAAAATGTTAATTTATGAAGAATAAATTAAGTTATTAATTATAAAAAGATATTGGGATCTCATATATTCATTACAAATATTTTTACCATTCTTATCAATTATAAACTTAGTTTTTTTTTCCAATCAACATCCTAAATTAGCTAATAGTTGGATTCTTATGGGTATTATTATTATTATTAGTCTTCATAAATGCATTCCCTTTACCATTATAACTAGAAACTTTCTTTTCTATTTAACATTTATTATCCATAAATTAATGTATTTTAAAAAAATATCAAATTTCCCTTTCTTTTAATAAATTTTAATCATACGAAAATGAATTAATATTAATATTTAACTTTTCAGTAATCTTTTGGTGAAGAATTGTTTTCTTTCTTTTACTCTACAATTCAATATTCCTTACCATTCTTATGAATAAATTTGGACAGAATTATTCATAAATCTCAAAAGCTAATTTGAATCAAGAAAGCAAAGTTATTATTATTTCATATTAATTAATTAATTAAACACATGAATATTATAATTAGATTTCACTCTCATTATTTTAATAATATTTCCCTATCAAAATGTAAGTTTTAAATATAAAAATAAATAAATAATGATATTTGTAAAAGACACCTTTTTATTTATTATTTTTATCAAAAAGCATGCTCATTTGTCCAAATTACCCCTATCACTTCCCTTATTGTTGGCATAGTGCCTGTCCAAATCCCTCATTCATCCATCCTCTCTTTCGCCTTAACTTGATTGATGCAAAAAGTAATAATGTTCATTCCAAGCATTATTTATCATCAGCCGCATGATAAAATGAAGAGAGATAAATTATATACTAAATGATCTTCCAAGTGGAAAGATTATTTATCACACTCAAATACTTATCTAGTGATGTAAATCTATCACTTAATATCAACTCAGCTACATCTTAACTTCACTCAATAGTAGATCCTCCTCATATAGTGGACACAATGGATACTATAATAAATGGATGGTCATTGTGGCAAAAAGACGAATACGTTCGCCCCAGCACCTTCGTCAATCCGTCCTAAGGTCAACACGGAGGAGGTAAATCATGGGCGGCTACTAGCCTTTGGATAGTGACTAACACATAAGGGAGGTATTTACTTCAGCTTTGACGAGATTCGAACCCTAGACCTCATTGTGATAACACGTCATGCGCTAGCCACTACACTCATCCGAGGGGACTTAATAAATGGATGGTCATGCATTGGTGTGTGGAGGACTTCGGCGACGGAGAGAACAATCATGAGGCAAGGTTACAAAGAGGGGGAAATAACAATAATGTTTGTAGCGAAGGAGGTGTAATCGAGCCGAGTCGAGTCGAACTCTTGAATATTTGAGTTTAGCTCGTTTGTAATCGAACCGAGCTCGAGCTTTATTTAATGAACATATTCATAGTTCACAAGTTTATTCGAACTTTTATCAAGACTAAACGAGCTTAATAAATATAAATTATAAATTTAAATATTCATTAAAAACTAAATTATATATTTAGAGAAAATTATAATATTCTTATTAAAATTTATAATTTTATCCTAATAAATAAATTTAATATACTTATCTATATTTTTCATAAGTAAAGTATACAATCTATAAATTCAATATTAAAGCTATTATTTTTTTCATTTAAAAGTTGATTCATGAATTTAATGAACAGTTTTACGAGCTAACGAGCTGAATATCATGAAGTTTGAACTTGGTTTGTGTATCTTAATAAATCTCATTAAACGAGCTCAAACGAATTTTTATCGAATCGAACTTCGAATAGTTTATGAGTGACTTGATTCATTTATACCTCCTGAAAAGATAATTGTAAGCAATGAGAAAAATGAGGTCACAATCATTATGCAAAACTCATATTCATCATGCTAGGTTGTGTAAGATCACTTTGATGCTACTAGGTGATAACATAATTGTCTTTTTCATATTTCTTTTTATTTTCTAATAGGGTCATTGGTAGCATAGTCGAATAAAGACAACTAAAAATGATATAAAGAAATATAAGGACATCAAATTGTTTTTACTTAGTTTTCAACCTGAGGTTTAGTACATTCAAGATCTACACATTCATGAGTCCTCTATGTATATCTTTTTTTAAAACTTGTATAGAGACAGAGAAATCTTATACAGATTTATAAAATTCGATCACAAATATGAAAAAAAGAATATGTGATATAATAACAACTTCTTTTGAGCATATTTTTCCTTATGTTTTGATCAATTATACTAATGATTAATAGTCATCCATGATTTATCTCTTCTATATTAGTCTAAGGACAAATTGACGGGACAATGGGGATGAGCAAATATCCTTTTCTTGCCACACTACACGTTAATTTACGGCCCAAGGCATAACCGAATCCCAGTAAAGACCAATAAATTATCCTTTCGTGTGATAGTTAGCTTCAATTTCCTGATTTACTCCCTCTCAATGACGTGAGGTAGTTGTAAAGAGTCATCAGAGTGATAGATTTCACCTTTGGTAAAACTACACCTTAATTTACGCCCTCAAGGTATAGTTGAGTTAATTATTACGGGATAAATATTAACAATGAATAAGTAGTCGAAACTCGATAAAATTAGAAAAAATATCCTCCTATAATAATCAATTATAATTTTCTAATTTACCTACTCATTTATATTCATCGGACCAATCTCATGAACCGGTGAAATAATGAATTTCACCTTTTTTACAACTACTGCACGTTAACTTACTCTAATATATTTTTTTCAACCAGAGTGTTGATAAATTCTTAAATAATTTATTGAATCCTCACTCTGAGCAACCGACTTGGTCGAACCTACTTAAATAAGCTCTAATAAATTAAGTTAACTTTTAACTAGGTAAAATAATTTATTAATCTAATTATATTCCCGTAAAAAGAAATAAGATTGTACTATTAATTTTATTAAAATTACTGAAACTGATAATATATTGTCTACCACCTTCCTCCGCCCTCTGTTCAACCTATTTGACTGCTCGACCGATGTCGTGGCCAAGCAACTAAGTGGGCTGCGAAGGTGGCCCCTTGAACGGTCGTGATCTCGCGAGTAGGTGCTTTAAAGAGTTGGCCACAATTAAAAATCATGATTGGGTGGTTGAGCGACCGCTTGGCGCCTGATCGTGATTTCACGACAGAATATTTTTTCGGGATGATGTAGTAGTTGTTAACACATAAAATATTATTATTATTATTATAAAATTTAGAATTTAAATTTCGACATCGTCAAGTAAATATTTCTTTTATACATTAGTCAATATTTCAAATGTTAGTAATCATCTGTAATTTATTCTTTTCATATTGTCTTGAGACAATTTGACGAAGATACTGAAAGTGAACATAGTCATTTTTTATCATCATCATTTCATCATGACTGCCTTGGCCGCTGAAATTCGATACATACAATATAATATAAATTAAATAAATAAATTTAAATATATTTATGGCCAATTTATTAACGTTTATTAATATATATTATAAACTCTTATTAAACCATATTTATAAATAATATTCATGAATAATTTTCTTATAAATAAAATAAATAAATAAATAAAAATTTTAAAATGAATAAATAAATTTTGTTATTAATTTTAACTATTAATCAAATAAGTTTAAAAATCTAAAAATTTTAAATAATAAATAAACTTAATTGAATTGAGAATGTAATAATATAAACAAAATTAAGCTGGTAAAAAAGAAATTAACCGATTAAGAGGGTGTTTGGCTGAGCTTATAAGCTCTCTAAAATAGCTTATAAGCTGTTTTGGAGCTTATAAGCTCTTCAAATTTATTTGGTAAAATTTTTTTCAAGCAGCTTATAAGCTGTCAAAATAAGTTGTTTTTAAAAAAGTATGGAAGACCCTACTTTTTTAAAAAAGATCTTATTTTAATAATTTTTTTCTCTAAAATATCCTTATATAATTTCATAAATCCTCATCTTATCCTCCATAAATTTTTATAAGTCTAATATCTTTTTATCTCCGTCGACATTTCTTCCAACGCTGTGTCATCTTCTCGGCCAATGTCTCTTTCCAATTTTCTCTCCCCAAGTGCAAAAATTCGCCCAAAATCCTCTATTAATAAAAATCTCAAAATCCTCTATTAATAGTATTATACCCTTTTTGATACTTTTATTAATAAAAAGATCTTATAATACCAAACACATCAATACCTTTAAGTTGATTGTAATAAATTCACCCAAACACTTTAACAATTTATTTTTAAAATAAGATCTAACAACTTATAAGCTCCTAAAACAACTTATAAGTTGTATGAGCTTATAAGCTATTTTTAATAAGTTTAGCCAAACACTCTCTAAATCATTTTAGATTGAATTTGACTTAGAGGGTGTTTGGTTGAGTAAAGCAGCTTATAAGCTATTTTGGAGCTTATAAGCTCTTCAAATTTGTTTGGTAAATTTTTTTTCAAACAGCTTATAAGCTGTCAAAATAAGCTATTTTGGAGCTTATAAGCTGTTTTTAAAAAAGTATAGAAGACCCTACTTTTTTAAAAAATATCTTATTTTAATAATTTGTTTCTCTAAAATATCCTTATATAATTTCATAAATCCCCATCTTATCCTCCATAAATTTTTATAAGCCTAATATCTTTTTATCTCCACCGACTTTTCTTTTAACGTTGTGTCATCTTCTCCGCCAACGCCTCTTTCTAATTTTCTCTCTCTCCTAGTGCAGAAATTTGCCCAAACCTCTCTATTAATAAAAATCTCAAAACCCTCTATTAATAGTATTATATCCTTTTTGGTAATTTTATTAATAAAAAGATCTTATAATACCAAACACATCAATATCTTTAAGTTGATTGTAATAAGTTCACTCAAACACTTTAACAACTTATTTTTAAAATAAGACCTAACAACTTATAAGCTCCTAAAACAACTTATAAGCTGTACAAGCTTATAAGCTATTTTTAATAAGTTTAGCCAAACACCCTCTTACTCAATTATGTTATTGAATATGTGATATAATAACAAACAAATAAATAAAATAAAACTTGTAGGATTGGATATGAAACCCTAAGTGTTATGACACTCCACCTGGCCTTTCTTGGACCACACGAGCGAAGTTTGGTACACTTCTGAGGACAAGAATGAAGATGGATGATTGCAAGAGTCGATGGAAGATGTTGTCTCAACTCACCTTTTATACAACTTAATCAGTACTTCTTCGGTCGACTGAATCTCCACCGACTTAGCTGCAAATTTGATTATCTTCGAGATAAGTTTTGAGCTCACAGTCGACCGAAACACCCTTTAGTCACCTGGATCTCAGCCAAAACTTATTTGAGATCCGACTCGTTTAGACTCCATCACGTGGACTTCCGATCGACCGATTCCTTCTAGTTGACCGCATTTTTTATCAACCAGACTACCTTCCAGTCGATCATACTATGAGTCTGATAGCCTAGACTAGTTCTTAACTGATCCCATCCGAGCTTTCATCTAGAGGTTGTTTTTTGCAAAATAAACAAGCAAACAACGAGCAAAATAAATAAAACCTAGTACTTGATTTACCTAACATACTAGATTCATTTGCTTGGAGTTTACTTTTCTAAATCTTCTCTCTTTGCCAAGTGTTCGACTTCCAACTGACTCACATTGGACTTAGTCTAA
Source organism: Zingiber officinale (assembly GCF_018446385.1). Classification (NCBI taxonomy): domain Eukaryota; kingdom Viridiplantae; phylum Streptophyta; class Magnoliopsida; order Zingiberales; family Zingiberaceae; genus Zingiber; species Zingiber officinale. The sequence goes on along the minus strand of NC_055989.1, from coordinate 112,302,674 downwards.
CTCCCGACTAGATTAGCTTAGTTCCCAACTAAATCTTTCATCACCTAACCCCGTTAAAATTTCCATCGCCTTTGTTGCTTCCGTCTCCTCATTTTTGATGGAAAGCCAATTGCTTCCCTCTCCTTCCTTCCTATTTCATTCAAAGTAAAGACGAGAAAATATTTTGAAATTTGTGCATTTATAAGAAAAAGCGCAACAAGCGTGCTCTAAAACAGATGAGTAAACTCAAGGATTGTAAAAACATAATCATTAAAGATTTGTTTTCCTCTTTTATGATTAAAAAAATGATGTAAAAAAAAGGCACCAGCAAGATTCAAGAGTACCTAAATTCCAAATTTTCAAAAACACAACATTTTCTTATTATACCTTTCCCTTCTTTCCGCATTTAAATTTTTCTCAATCCGTTCAAAAATCCATTACCTTTAATTTACACGTTTGAATTCAGATACTAGAGCATAAATATATTATAAAGAGACTTCTAAGAATATATTAATTTTGATTTTAAATAATTAATAGTTTGTTTATAAGTTAGTTTTGAATAAAATTAGCTGATGCATCTTACCATTCCAAAATTTAAAGTTTAAAATTTTTTGTATCAAGGAATCCTAAGAACTTTGATAGTATTAGTTAGTGAGCATCATTTGTACTAAATTTTATAATGAACTTATGATAAATTTTATAAAACTTTTGCAAGTTTAAATATTCACCTCTCTCAATTTACATTATCAAATTTAGATATGAGGGCATAAATACATTAAAAAGACTTTCAAGAGTATCTAAAATTGATTGATGAGCTTAGAAAACTCCGAATCACTTCTAATCACAATTAATATACTTATGCAAACCTCATTAATGCAGTATGCCCTCATATTTAATACGACAATTTAAATTAAGAGGGATGAATTTTTGAATAGATGAGCAAAATTTTGAACATGAAAAGAAGGGAGGGGTATAATGGAAAAGCAATGTGTGTTTTTTTAAATTAAAAAATTTGGATACTAAAAGGAATTGATAATTGATAACTAATATTTTGATATATTATTTTGGCTTTTATACTTGATGTTTCTATTATCTCGTATAGTTAAATGTTGATTCATATAATGTTTTACGAGTTTAGATCTATTTGAAGCTTCGATGCAATTCTTCTAACATTTAGGACATTATATCTAAAATATGAATCAAATATGAATCTTGTCTTGTAGAGAATTAAAGATGGGCTTGGAACTGGACTCGAGTTGAACCAATTGAATCCAAGACTAGGATTAAGGAGAAGCTAGTTCATCTCGACGCGGTTCAATTTGGAGTTGGTTCACTTGAAGCCATCGGTTCACTTCTTAATGGATTCAGTTCATTCTCCATCAAGAAGGGGTAACCCCAATCCAGATCCGGAATTGCAACTCATTTCTCTTTTTGCAGAAGGTCATACACTGACCCCAAGAGCCCTATACGGTGTTGGTACTCAAGGTAGTTTTGATGTGATCAAACAAGTTAAGTTAGGTCCTGTTATGTTTTACACTGTGTCTAAGTATGCAGGAACTTAGGAGTACAGGGCGTCGAGCAAAAAACGCAGCTAGCGAGAAAGATAGCACGGGAGAGAGCCAACGGGCTCGGTGCGTCTAACAGACGAGTGCTGCGAAAGAGTACACCGGTGGATGAGAAGGGAGTGTGCGGTATTTCCGAGGGACGAGAAGCCAGAGCTGAAGATTGCTCGAGAAGCAAAAGACGCAGCTGCCGAGGGACGAAAAGCTATGGAAGAGTACGCTAGCAGACGAGAAGGAAGCACGCGACGATTCCGAGGGATGAGAAGCCAGACCGGAAGCTTGCTCGAGGAGAAGGCCGGAAGTTGGGTTTGGAAGAGCCCTATTCCGGATGACCGAAATCACCCAAGCAAGCGGAGCCAAAGCGCAAGACTCGTACCGATGCAAGCGGAACCGGAGAAGGAGACCGGGACTAAAAATCAGCAAAAGCTGATTTTTGGTGCTCGGGCCGCCCGGACCGATCCGAGGCGCTAGGATCAGGTCGAGGCGCCCGGAACCCAATCTTAGCCAAATTCGACGTGGCATATACCATTACGTCGAGAATAAAATATTATCCCATTTCAAGCACCTAGAACCCTTCCAGGCGCCCCGAGAAGAGCTATATAAACAGTCTTGCTCCCAGAAGCTAACAAGAATAAGAAATATCCAAGCAACACTTATACACACTTTCTTTTCTATTTAGTTTCGTCTTTCTGTGTTTTCATTGCTGTAAAGAGGCTTCTCCGCCTGAAAGAGAAATTAGTGCAACTTTACTGCCTTGGATTAATGACCTCTCCGGTTGTAACCGAGTAAACTCGTGTGCCTCTGTCTTTTAGTTCTTTTTATTATTCTTATGCAAGTGTTCTTTTAATTAAGTTATAAGTCGAGAAAGGTTTTGTTTTGTTTTTGTGCAGGGGCTATTCACCCCCCCCCCCTCTAACCGGCCACCAAGGGTCCTAACACACGGCCAACCCCACAGCTATTTGTAGAGAGGTAAATTAGAAAACCGAACAAGCGATCATTGTTAGGACACGTATGAGCTAGAGGGGGAGTGAATAACTCGCTTCGTTTCTTCGAACTTGATTTGCAATGAAAACTTGAAGCGAAGATTCCACAATGCTAACTCCTTCAATTTTACATGTTATCCATCTCCTTGAAGCGACTAATCCAAGGGTTCACTTTTCACTCACAGCTTCACTAGAAAACCTCCTTCCTGTTGGACCGCGGCGGCCAGCTAGAAGGGGGGGTTGAATAGCCGGAAAAAAAAACATAACCTTTCTCGAACTTTCTTAAACTAACACTTGCATAAATTAAGAAAGCAATAAATTAAAACAGAAAAAGAAGAGGCACCAGATGTTTACTTGGTTACAACCGGGGAGGTTGTTAATCCAAGGAAGATGTCGTACTATAATATCTCCTTCAGGCGGAAAAGCCTCTTACAGCAATGACAACACAAAAAGAAAGAAGGTAAACTACAACTGGAAGCGCACAAGTGTTGAAATTACAATTTTTAAGTTGATGAGAAGCTTCTGGACCAAGGCTGTATTTATAGCCTTGGTCGGGGCGCCCCAAAGGGGTTCTGGGCGCTCTGGGGGGATAAAACTTTATCCCCCAACGTTCAGATCTCAATTGACGCGTTCTGGTCAAAACGTCAACTCCGGGCGCCCGGAAGGGTTCCGGGCGCCCCGGACTGTTCCGAGCGCCACATACGGGAAAGCAACCCTGTTGACTTTTTTCAACCCGGGTCTTCTGCTCCGGCTCCGTTCACCTCAGACCGAGTCTTCCGCTCACTTAGGTGATCTCTACCATCCAGAATAGGGTTCACCCAAACCCAACTTCCGGTCTTCTCAAGCAGGCTTCCGCTCCGGCTTCTCATCCCTCGGAATCGCCGCGTGCTTCCTTCTCGTCCGCCAGCGTACTCATCCGCAGTCTTCGTCCCTCAGTCGCACCCCGTGTCGACCTTCTTGCTAGCTGCGTCTCTTGCTCCTTGAGCAGTCTTCCGCTCCGACTTCTCATCCCTTGAAACTACCGCACGCTTCCTTCTCGTCCGCCGGTGTACTCTTCCACAGCGCCTCATCCCTCGGAGGCACCACATGCCATCCTTCTCGCTAGCTGCGCCTTCCACTCGACTACCTGTGCTCCTAAGCTCCTGCACACTTAGACATAAAGTTAAAAACACACAGGACCTAACTTAACTTGTTAATCACACCAAAACAACCTTGGGGTTCCAACAATCTCCTCCTTTTTGATGTGAGCAACCCAAGTTAAGCTAGGAAAAATAAACATAAAAAAATAAACTAACTAATTTTGAAATAAAGTGCAAAAAAGATAGAAAATTTAAATTTTGGTCTACCTTCCCCTAGACTTATACTTTTCCTTCTCCCCCTTTGATCACATAAAAAAAATGAGGTTCCGAAAAAAATCTAAGGATTTTTTTTAAAAAAAATCTAACTTAACAAAAATTCTAAGTTAGAGAGTTCGTAATAATTTTCAGCAAAAAATATTTCGAGTTAAACAATTTCTAAGTAGAACTTTTTAGTTAAGAAAATTTTCTAAGGAAAAATCTTAAGTAAAAAATTTCTAAGTAAAGCTTTAAGTAAGAGATTTTTTTTTAAAAAAAAATCTTACTTAAGAAATTTTGCAAAAAATTTTTTGAAAATTTTTCTAAGTAAATATTTTAAGCAAAAATTTTTAATTTCAAAAAAACTTTTAATTTCAAAAAAACTTTTAATTAAAATTTTTATGCAAAAAGAAAATTTCTAAGAAAAATTTGTAAAATTTTAAAAAATGTTTAAAAACTTTTTAAAGCATTATTAAATTTCCACCTTAATGCTTTTATCAGAAAGTTAATTAAATATTTTTATTTCAATATTTTGACTTCCAGATCGTGGCGAGGCACTAGGTCTTCTTGGTTATTGGAGCAACAACCACTTTCTTAGACAAAGCCTCATAAAGAAATTTTAATGTCTAATATTCTCGCTGAAAGCTTTAAATCTAATTAGTTCAAGTCAGACAGTACTTTGGAACCCAATATAGGTTCCAGCTTACTGGATTGACTAGGAATTTCTTAGAGATATTTTTCTTAGAAATATTTCTAATCTGTCCCTTATGATATCGAAAATACCAATTTAAATTATTATATTTACTAAAATATGTTTTATTTGAACATGCATGATTTTTTAAACTATCTGTTTACATTTTAAAATTATTATTTTCTGATTTTAATTTTTCATTTTCTAATTTTGATTTGTCTAAATCTTCTAGAGGACAAGATTTAGCTAGTATTACTTTTAAATTTTTGTTTTCTTTTTTCTAATTTGCAGCACTTTTTGTTAATAATTTAACGAATTTAAAGAGTTTATCGGGAGGAAGGGATCGTACCTGACTTACCTTGTCGATCTCGTTGTCCATGTCTCCCCCTGAGTTGCTGTTATCTTCCGACGTGGCTCCCCCTTCATCGATACTCTTGATGCTCATTTCAGAAGAGCTTGACTCGCAGTCGTCGTCTTGATGACTCGCCATTAATGCGAGCCCGGAGAATGCCTCAATTTTCGATTCGGACGACGTATCATCCCACGTCGCCTTTAGGACCTTGCACTTTTGGATAGACTTTTTACCTTTATCCTTGTCCTTGTTTTTTAGCTTGGGCAGTTGTCCTTGACGTGCCCTTCTTCGTCGCAATGGTAGCAGCGGATCATTCTTTTCTTTTTGCCCTGTGGATCGTTAGAGGTTCTAGATTTACAAAATTTGTTAAACCGTCTTACCATCATTACCATTTCCTCATCGTCGAGAGAAGACTCCAACTCAGGTTCGCCTCTTGATGCTTTGAGAGCAACGTTGTGTTTGGGCTCCTTCAAACCTACACATCTTGATTCGTGCACTTCAAATGTAGAAAAGAATTCTTCTAATGAAATTTTTTCTAAGTCTTTTGAAATATAAAAGGCATCTACTAGTGACGCCTATTTTGAATTTCTCGAAAAAGAATTTAACGCGTACCTTAGCGAATCTCGATTACTTACCTTTTCTCCGAGATTCGATAGTCCGATGATGATTTCCTTTATCCTTGAGTGCAGATGCGCAACTGTCTCGTCTTCCCCAAGTTGCAGGCTAGTGAGCTGGTTGCGTACATTCCTTCGTGCAGCTCAAGGAACTTTTTCCAAAGTTCCTTCGCGGAGTCGTAGTTACCAATTCGGTTGACTTCTTGTGGCGAAAGAACAGTTAGTAGATGGTACTCAGATTTGTCGTTTGCCATGTAATCAGTCTGCTCCTTTTTCATCTACTGGTATTTCTCCTTACCTTCCGGTGCTGTAAAACCGAACTCCATAATTAACATTAAATCAAAATCAGTTTTAAAGAATACCTGCATTCGCTTTTTCCAGCTAGCGAATTCCCCTTCGAACTTCGGTGGGTAGATACTTGGTCCGACCATTATATCGTTGTTTCGTTCGGCGGTTAGTCCTCCTGAAGCGCCTTGGCTCTAATATCACTTGTTGGACCGCGGCGGTCGGCTAGAAGGGGGGATTGAATAGCCTGAAAATAAAAAAGCATAACCTTTCTCGAACTTTCTTAAACTAATACTTGCATAAATTAAGAAAGCAATAAATTAAAATAGAAAAAGAAGAGGCACCAGATGTTTACTTGGTTATAATCGGGGAGGTTGTTAATCCAAGGAAGATGTCGCACTAAAATATCTCCTTCAGGCGGAGAAGCCTCTTACAGCAATGATAGCGCAAAAAGAAAGAAGCTAAACTACAACTGGAAGCGCACAAGTGTTGGAATTACAATTTCTGAGTTGATGAAAAGCTTCTGAACCAATGCTGTATTTATAATCTTGGTCGGGGCACCCCGAAGGGGTTCCGGGCGCCCTAGGGGCATAAAACTTTATCCCCCAACGTTCAGATCGCGATTGACGCATACTGGTCAAAAAATCAACTCCGGGCGCCCGGAAGGGTTCCAGGCGCCCAGAGGGGTTCGGGCGCCCCAGCTGGGAAAGTCAACCCCGTTCACTTTTTCAGCCCGGGTCTTCTGCTCTGGCTCCGTTCACCTCAGATCGAGTCTTCCGCTCGCTTGGGTGATCTCTACCATCCAGAATAGGGCTCACTCGAACCCAACATCCGGTCTTCTAGAGCAGACTTTCGCTCCAACTTCTCGTCCCTCGGAATTGTCGCATGCTTCCTTCTTATCCGCCAGCGTACTCATCTGCAGTCTTCGTCCCTCGGTCGCACCCCGTGCCGACCTTCTCGCTAGCTACGTCTTTTACTCCTCAAGCAGTCTTCCGCTCCGACTTCTCGTCCCTCGGAACCACCGCACACTTCCTTCTCGTCCGCCGGTGTACTCTTCCACAGCGCCTCGTCCCTCGGACGCATCGCGTGCCATCCTTCTCGCTAGCTGCGTCTTCCGCTCGACTACATGTGCTCCTAAGCTCCTGCACACTTAGACACAAGGTTAAAAACACACAGGACCTAACTTAACTTGTTGATCACACCAAAACAACCTTAGGGTTCCAAAACTTCCTAGAGGCGGAGAAGCCTCGTACAATCTCAAGCACGAGAAATACAGCAAGAAATAGAAGCAAATACAATGCATATAAACAACTTTCTATAAATCTCGCGTTGAGCGCTTTCTTATTGCTTCGAAATGTCTATTGGTCAGTTAAAAATGTAGCAGCGCTTGACTTCTAACTTCACAACAATCAGCTTCTTGAAAATATCATTGATCCTATTTGAAAGCTGAACATGGCACGCTGGGTAGGTGGCTATGGCGTTGATCGAATGAAGACCTCTGGATGGAATCAAAGACTCTTGACTAGTGCGCTAAGCTTCCTACACACACTCAAACAAGCCAACAGAACATCAGTGCCAAAAAGATGGAAGGGCTCCCTGGCGAAGGCCCTCCAATGCTCAAATCAGTGTATTGCCTAGGCGGGAAGTAGAATAGTAGTGACGAATAGCAGGATGTGTGCTTAGTGTAATGAAGTGTGCGTACCTTGCCATCGGAGAGGACCTCTTGATTATATATCACCTCCATAACCTCCACAATCATGAGATGACAGAGAATGTCAAGTGTCAGAAGTTGTTGAGCAATGGAGTATATGCATCCTGGAGGGCGTATAGCCCGTCCGAGGAATCTTCCGCTACCCGTGTACATCCTTTTCGTAACTAACGTTATTAAGGAGGCGGTTGAAAGAATATCCTGTCATAGTATGTCGACTAAGGAGAAGCATAACCACCTCTGAGGAAGGTTCCTTGAACTTGCATCATCTTAGAAAAATATTCTCTGACAGATGGTTGTTATTCTCTAACAAGTTGTTAAGATTCTCTGACAATGTTGTTTCCTGAGTGATCCGGTGGTAAAAGCCCGGGACCCCCTAACGAGGGGTCAACGCCACGTGGAGGTCAAATGCCCAAGTAGCCCGCCGGAGAATGGTGAGCCGACCGGACTGGGAAGAAATGGATAAGACCGATCGGCCGACCAAGGGATATTCGGTAATAAAAGGCGCCCCGACCAGGTAGGGGTTCCGACGCTCTGTCGAAACAGTAGTTAAGAGCCGAGCGGAAGAACCAGGAGAAAATGACACTGCTAACAGTCTCTACATAGCGCCTACTGGAAATTTCCCCAGCACACCAATGTCAACGGCAGGTCGGACGCGAGGAGAGTGTCGTCCGGCCAGCGCGTAAAAGGAGGAGGGGCCGGCTGGACGGACTCCCTGTCCAGCCGGTCGGACGCCCCAGATTATGAACAGTAAAGAAGGGGGAATATCTTCTGACAGCCGTCAAGTCATATGGCTAGGCCATACTCCTAGTCTGACCACGGGGTGTCCTGTTGTCCCATCGAAGGCGCAATGGGACTGTTGCAGTATAGCGTCAGGTAAGCTCTCTGACAGGTGCATACCGGGGTATGGGCTGCAGACACATATGCACCTCGGTGGACGTGCATTAGTTCTTTCACCGCTCTATATAAGGAACCTCTTACTTCGTCGGAGGTACGCACGCGACAAGTTTTGGAGCCCCTTTTCTCTCTATTGAGCTTTGCCTGACTTGAGCGTCGGAGGGTCGCCGCCGGGAACCCCTTCCCGGCCCGACTTCTGTGCAGGTTCGCCGGATATTCGTGCGACCAGACGGAGGACTACAGCATCGACTAGGAGTGCGCCACGTGCCCAGCGTCCTTTGGTTCGGCGATTCGGACAGGATCAATTTGGCGCCGTCTGTGGGAACGCTCCTGCATCCGATCGGCAGCAATGGACGAGGCTGGACGACAACACACGGTGACGCTCTCGAACGAGGAACTTGACGCTCTGATCGAGATAAGGGCCGCCAAGCTCGTGGAGCAAAAACAGAAAACCACAGCCGAGCGGCCGGAACAGCAAGCAACCTCGACGTCCAGTAGTCGAGCGGAAGTACCACCGACCACCGTTGCATTTCATCGAGCCCTATTCCGCATCCGTGAAGCCGGACCAGCTCATAGGGATAGGGGATCTTCTTCGGATGAAATGCCTAGGCGAGATTATAGGAAGGGGAAAGCCCCCCGAGTGGACGCATCGCCCGAGCGGATCAATCGCCAATTTTCAGAGGCTATTCTACGAGACCCTCTGCCAAAGCACTATGCGCCTCCGACGATCGGCGAGTACAATGGAACAACCGACCCAGATGATCATCTGGGTAAGTTCGATAACACAGCTACTCTCCATCAATACACAGATGGAGTAAAATGCCGAGTTTTTCTTACCACTCTCTCGGGATCGGCTCAACGGTGGTTCCGGAGGCTGCCGGACGGATCCATCACAAGCTTAAATGACTTCCGAACGGCCTTCCTCCATCATTTTGCAAGCAGTCGGCGCTATCAAAAAATGAGCGTGAGCCTGTTCGCCATCAAGCAAGAAGCCCGTGAATCGCTTCGAGCTTACATCCAGCGGTTCAACCAAGTAGCAATGGACATTCCAATGGCCACCTCGGAAACCATGATGAATGCCTTCACACAAGGCCTAGTGGATGGGGATTTCTTCCGATCGCTCATCCGAAAGCCGCCCCGAGACTATGATCACATGCTACACCGGGCGAACGAATACATCAACGTGGAAGAAGCGCAATCGGCAAGGAAAAAGGAAACTCCAGCCGAGCAGGCTCCTCCGGCCGAGCGGAAACAGCACGCCACTCATCAGCCGCCTAGAGGACCAAGGGCCGAAGCAATTCGATCCCCCCACGCCAGGTCCCATGTGAAAGAGGTAGCTGCTGCCCGGCCCAAGCCAAAAAAGAAATGGACCCCGATGTTCTGCTCCTTCCACCGGACGGACACGCACAATACAAGGGATTGCCGAAGTCTTCCCTTCGTGACTCATCCTGTGCCCCAGAATGCCGGACGACGGTCTCCCTCAGTCGACAGGCGACAGAGAACTCATGAAGCCGATCGGACGAGAGATAGTAGGCCACAGCAACAAACTCCCGATCGGCATCGTTCTCCAAGGTAGGAGAATCACCGAGCGTCCAGAGAACGGTCTCGACCGTCCGCTCGGGAAGAGGAAAATAGAAGTAATACTTCCCGAGGCGAGATCAACGTTATTGCTGGCGGGCCGACCGGAGGAGACTCCAATCGAGCCAGAAAGGCGAGCGTCCGGCAGCTCCAGATTCATGCGGTCGGTTGTAGCCGAGAACGAGCAGAAGGACCCGAAATTAGTTTCGGGCCCAGGGACTTGGAAGGAGTTGAAGTACCCCATGACGATACTCTGCTCGTCAAAGCGGTAATAGCCAATTACACTATTCATCGCGTATTTGTTGACACAGGGAGCTCAGTCAACATCATATTCAAGAAGGCGTTCGATCAGCTGCAAATTGATCGAGCCGAGCTGTTACCCATGACAACTCCGCTCTACGGGTTTACGGGTAACAAAGTTCAGCCGGTCGGGCAGATCCGGCTGGCTACCTCGCTGGGAGAAGAGCCGCTCAGGAAAACTTTGTGGTGGTCGACTCTCCCTCGTCCTACAACGTCATTTTGGGACGACCGGCGCTCAGCGAATTCCGAGCGGTCGTCTCAACCTTCCATCAGAAGATCAAGTTCCCCGTGGAGGACAAGGTGGGAGAAGTACGGGGAAATCAGCTAGCAGCTCAGCGATGCTACATCGAGATCGTCCGAGCAGAAGCCAATTCCGCTCGGAAGACGCCCCGAATCGAAGTAAACGCCATCACTGAGAAGCCACCTTCTTTAATTTATGAAGAAAAAGAGGAGGTACAGATTCACCCAACCCGATCGGAGGCCACGACTTTTATTGCGTCCGATCTGGAGGAGAAGCAGAAAGAGGAGCTGATCCAATGCCTCCGGAGAAATCATGATGTCTTCGTCTGGTCGACACATGAGCTGCCCGGAATTTCGCTAAGCGTAGCGCAGCACGAGTTACATGTCCGACCGGACGCCCGGCCAGTCAAGCAAAGAAAAAGGGACTTCAGCGCCGAGCAAAATGCCATCATCCGGGCGGAGGTAGAAAAACTTCTGGAGGCCGGCCATATACGCGAGGTGCAGTTCCCGAGCTGGTTGGCTAACGTAGTATTAGTCTCCAAGCCGGGCAACAAGTGGAGGGTATGCATAGATTTTCGGGATCTCAACAAAGCTTGCCCGAAAGATTTTTATCCTCTGCCCCGGATAGATCAGCTGGTGGACTCTACGGGCGGCTGTGAATTAATCTGTATGCTCGACGCCTACCAGGGTTATCACCAAGTGCCGCTCGCCCGCGAAGATCAAGAAAAAGTCAGCTTCGTGACGGCCGACGGCACTTATTGCTATAATGTAATGCCATTCGGATTGAAGAATGCGGGGGCCACATACCAGCGCTTGATGAATAAAGTATTCAGAGAGCAGATCGGGCGGAATCTAGAAGTTTATGTGGACGACATTCTCATTAAGTCCGTCCGAGCGGCCGATCTCTTCAAAGACATGGAGGAAACCTTCCGAACGCTGCGCAAATATGGAATCAAACTAAATCCCCAGAAGTGCCTGTTCGGAGCAAAAGGAGGGCGCTTTCTGGGGTACATAGTGACCGAGCGGGGAATTGAAGCAAATCCCAGCAAGGTGAAAGCTCTACAGGATATGCCGCCTCCAAGAAATACAAGGGAAGTGCAGCGTTTGACCGGGCGGATCACCACTCTGTCCAGATTCATCTCCAAAATCGTCGACCGGAGCCTTCCTTTTTTCAAGATCTTACGCAAAGCTACAAAATTTCACTGGGATGAAGAATGCGACCGAGCGTTCGAAGATTTGAATGCATTTCTGAACTCTCTCCCGATATTAGCCAAGCCGACTGCGGGTGAGCCACTTCATATGTACTTGTCTTCAACCGAGCATGCAATCGGCTCAGCTTTAGTGAGGTCGAGCGGAGAAGAGCCTGTGTATTTCCTTAGTCACATTTTAAAAGATGCTGAATCTCGCTACACTGGGCTCGAGAAGCTGGCTTTCGCTCTGGTCCTGGCCGCTCGGCGCCTCCGTCCATACTTCCTAGCGCATACGATCATTGTCAAAACCAATAGCCCGCTCGGACGTGTCCTACTAAATCCGGAGGCATCCGGACGGCTCATCAAATGGACGACGGAGTTAAGTGAATTTGATATCCAATACCAGCCCCGCCCGGCGATCAAAGCGCAATCCTTGGCCGATTTTGTGACTGAGGTGCAAAGGCCGAAGCCGGAAATGGGTCGTCCACTCGGCTCGGAAGCGGGATTGGAATATTGTTACTCTCCCCTCAAGAAGAGAAGATGCACCTATCCATCCGGCTGGATTATAAAGCTACCAACAACGAAGCAGAGTATGAGGCCCTCATAGCCGGCTTGCAGGCAGCTCGGCATGTGGGAGCCGGTCGGGTAACGCTTCTCTTGGATTCGCAGTTGACCGCTCAGCAGCTCTCTGGTTCCTTCGAAATCAATAGTGCTCGGCTCAAGCTCTACGCTGAAGCCTTCGATAAGCTCAAAGCAGATTTTAGAGAAGTTATTGTCCAGAAGATACCCAGAGCAGAAAATCAAGCAACCGATGAGTTAGCCAAACTCGCGAGCTCAATAGCGCCGGTCGCCATTCAGCAATCAATTGAAAAAGTACTGTTGGTGGCGCACGTCGACCGGATGGAAGGGCTCACATTTCCAAGCGACTGGCGGACACCCATCATAGAGTTCCTCCGCTCGGGCGCCACATCATCCAATGAGTATGAAGACCAGCTGCTAAGGAGAAGAGCCGGTCGGTTCACACTCATCGGCGATCAGCTTTACAAAAAGGCTTTCTCACGCCCGTTGTTGAAATGCGTGAGCTCCGAGGACTCGGCTTACATCCTCCAAGAAGTACATCAAGGATCGTGCGGAGGGCATCCAGGCGGACGATCGTTGGCCAAGAAGATCCTCTTGGCCGGGTACTTTTGGCCGACTTTACAAGCAGACGCCGCTCGGACCGCGTCGACGTGCCTTTCATGCCAGAAGTACCATAACTTCAACCACCGACCGGCAGAGGAAATGAAGGCATCTACAGTCTCGTGTCCGTTCGACCAGTGGGGAATGGATATCGTTGGTCCATTTCCTATGGCGACCGGACAGCGGAAATTTCTACTAGTGGCGATAGATTATTTTTCCAAGTGGGTGGAGGCCGAGCCGCTAGCCAGGATCACCGAACAAATGGTCAAAAGGTTCATATGGCAACACATCATTTGTCGGTTCGGCATCCCTCGTCGGCTGATTTCCGACAACGGGCGGCAATTCACAGGGAAGGTGCTGGAGGATTGGTGCAAGAGCTACGGCATCGAGCAACACTTCACGTCCGTGGCTTATCCCCAAAGCAACGGTTAAGCCGAAGTAGCCAATCGGGAAATTCTTCGTATTCTGCGCGCTCGGCTCGACCATTTGGGAGGAAGTTGGCCGGATGAAGTGCCGGGCATCTTGTGGGCCATCCGGACGACTCCGAAGGAAGGGACGGGCGTCACACCATTCCATTTGGTGTATGGTGGCGAGGCAATTATTCCGGTTGAAGTCGACGTCGAGTCCGTCCGAGTTCAAAGTTATGATGATGGCAACGCCGAACGGAGGAACGTGGAGCTGGATTTGGTCGACGAGGAGCGAGCCAAGGCGTCCGTTCGGCTGATGGCATACCGGCAGCGGATGAAGCAAAATTACAACCGCCGTGTAATCACCAGATCATTCCAGGTCGGCGATCTTGTCTGGAAGAAAGTTAAGCCGGTCGGCGATGTCGGCAAGTTAGAAGCTCCTTGGGCGGACCCCTTCAAGGTTATTGAGAAGCTCTGATCGGGAGCATATTATTTGGAGGATGAAGACGGGCAGCAGCTGGATCGACCGTGGAGTGCAAATCATCTCCAGCCTTATCGAGCTGGATGAAAGGTGCATGAATGTAATTCATTTTTGTGTATATACTAGTCGCCTGCGTCCTTATAATGCAGGAAGCAAAAAGATGAAAACGCATTGAGCATTATCCGCTGAACGGCTTACTGCGTGAGGACCCCGCGCCGTTCGGCCGGGGCGTATAAATATATAAGCCAAATGCTCGATGGTGAAGACCCCGCGCCGTTCGGCAGGGGGAATTGTACCCGAGCCAAAGGCTCAATATCGAAGGCCCCGGGCCGTTAGGCCGGAGGTATATTGTACAAGCCGCACGCTCGATAGCGAAGACCCCTCGCCCCTCGGCAGGGCGTATATAATCAGTTAAAAGTTAGCCGTAAAGACCGTCGAGCTCCGACGTTAAATATCGAGAGACGAGCCGACGTCTATAAACGTCCGAGAGGAAGACCGTCGAGCTCCGACGTTAAATATCGAGAGACGAGTCGGCGTCTATAAACGTCCGAGCGGAAGACCGTCGAGCTCCGACGTTAAATATCGAGAGACGAGCCGGCGTCTATAAATGTCCGAGTGGAAGACCGTCGAGCTCCGACGTTAAATATCAAGAGACGAGCCGACGTCTATAAACGTCTGAGCGGAAGACCGTCGAGCTCCGACGTTAAATATCGAGAGATGAGCCGGCGTCTATAAACGTCCGAGCGGAAGACCGTCGAGCTCCGACGTTAAATATCGAGAGACGAGCCGGCGTCTATAGACGTCCGAGCGGAAGACCGTCGAGCTCCGACGTTAAATATCGAGAACGTCCGAGCGGAAGACCGTCGAGCTCCGACGTTAAATATCGAGAGACGAGCCGGCGTCTATAAACGTCCGAGCGGAAGACCGCCGAGCTCCGGCGTTAAATATCGAGACGAGCCGGCGTCTATAAACGCCCGAAGGAAGACCGCCGAGCTCGACGTTAAATATCGAGACGAGCCGGCGTCTATAAATGTCCGAACGGAAGACCGCCGAGCTCGCGTTAAATATCGAGACGAGCCGGCGTCTATAAACGCCCGGCGGAAGACCGCCGAGCTCCGACGTTAAATATCGAGACGAGCCGGCGTTTATAAACGCCCGGCGGAAGACCGCCGAGCTCCGACTTTAAATATCGAGACAAGCCGATGTCTATAAACATCCGGCGGAAGACCGCCGAGCTCCGACGTTAAATATCGAGCGACGAGCTGGCTTCTATAAACGTCCGAGCGGAAGACCGTCGAGCTCCGACGTTAAATATCGAGAGACGAGCCGGCGTTTATAAACGTCCGAGCGGAAGACCGTCGAGCTCCGACGTTAAATATCGAGAGACGAGCCGGCGTCTATAAACGTCCGAGCGGAAGACCGTCGAGCTCCGACGTTAAATATCGAGAGACGAGCCGGCGTCTATAAACGTCCGAGCGGAAGACCGTCGAGCTCCGACGTTAAATATCAAGAGACGAGCCGGCGTCTATAAACGTCCGAGCAGCTCGCATTGTAAGAATCTAGTGCAAACCCCTTTGAGATAAGGCGCAAAGCTAGAGATGGTTAATTAGAATTAAAAATGTGAGCAAGTGAACGAATGACGTTCGAGTGCCGAGCGGCTACCTAGTTGCATGGCGAAAGATGTTATTGAAGGCAAGCCGCTTGAGTCCACGCTATAGCGTAAAGCCGAGCGGAGGAGTTATAAAGAACACTTAAAATGTGACGAAAGAAAATTTTCTTATCAAAACAGAAGTTGGAGGAACAGAAAAGATTATCTATTATGCACTGGGTGAACCAAAAAAGCTACTACAAAGATAAGTTGAGACGAACGGCTGGAATACAAAAAAGTTCAAAAAACGCTAATCACGCGTCAAAGTCAAAAAGTGTGTCTGGGATGGCGCCCATCACGGTCGCGAGGTCCTCGGGCAGCTCGGCGGGCAAGTGGCCCTTGGTCTTCAGGTAATCTACCACCGCCTTGATCGCTTCTTCGAAAGTGAGGGATATCTTGTCAGTAAACTTCTCTCCGAAATCCTCCGAGCGGAGATACGCCTTCCTCACTTCGTCCGAACGGGCCGACTCCCCCCCTTGATATTCTTTGAGCGCGGCGTGGGCAGCGTCGCTGGCGGCTTGGAGATCCTTCAAGTCTCCATCAAATCTTTGGAGATCGGCCGAGCGGCTCTCCTTCTCGGTAGCTAACAGAGCATCAAGATCCTTGATGCGTTGCTCCAGCCCTCGGATCTCCACCTTCATCCGGTCCATATCGTCGATGGCCTGGCGCTTCCGGGTGGTCGCCGTCTTGATCTCCTTATCTCGTTGCTTGATCATCGCCTCAAGCCGAACGACCTTGCTCGCCAGATCGGAAGCCCTTTTCCGTTCGACTTCCAGTGACTTTTTGGCCTTCTCCAGAGCGGCCGTCGATTGTTGGTTGTCCCCGGCGGCTTTAAGTTTTCTCAGTTCATCCTCCAGCTCGGCCAACCGATTGCTAATGGCAATCTGCTCCACCCAGTTCTACAAGCAAAGGTGAATAGGTTAAAAATTTAATTCAACTACACCAATAATGAAGAAGAGCATACCCCGGTGGCCTGTTGGAGGTTGCTGTCGCCGAGCTGCCCAGGAGTCATCGCTTTTATACGACGCCGAGCGTCCTCCCAAGCTTTTGCAAGGGGGCCCGTCAAGGTGATCTGCTGCTCGGGGACCACTGGCCGATCAGCAGCAGCCATATATTCCTCTGAGGGGAGGCGCAGAACGGTCTTTATCAAATTCGAGCCGCTCGGCTCGCTCTGAGAGGCATCGGCCTTACCGGTGGACGGGGAGGGAAGCTCACCCAAACGCCTGATACGGCGCAAAGTTCTAGAAGGGCTGGATGGCGGCACCTCAGAGCTGGCCCTCGGAGAGCCATGTGGGGTCGGAGTACTCTCGAGGGAAACCGTCCCGCACAACATCGGAGCATCCGCGCCCCGCTCGGGCTGTGGCTCTTCAAGGCGAGTGGAGGCAGACGCAGATTCCGGTCGGCGGCGCTTCCGAGTGACTAGCGGAACATCGTCGGCCGAACGGCCCTCCACCTCGACTTGGGTAGGAGGTTCTGTGTCGCCCGCTGCCTCCTCGTGGGAGGTAGTAGCTGCTACGGTTTCAGGGGCATTCTGAGTCCCCTCACTTGCTTCGCCGGTCAGATCAACTAGACCAAGGCCTCGTTCGGCGACCTCTTTGTTCTTCACCGCCTCAATCTGAGCGGCTTTCAGCTTGAGCTTTTCAGTCGCCTTGCCGCGCCACATGACTTCAGCTGCAGAAGCAAAAAATAAATCAGTTAGAACAAAACAAATGGGGGGATAAGGGAACTTACTCATGCTGCAGGGCAGATCGGCCGGGGTAGAAGACAAGCCAAATATGTACATTACTCCCGGGAGAAGTAGCTTGTCGATATGATAGCGTTGGCCGACCAGCCGTTCGGCTGCCTGAAGGTAGGTCGCATCACCTCTAAATTTGCCGAGCTCCGGTTGCGCTGGCATCGCCGTCTGCCACTTGGTACGAAAAGTTGGCCGCTCGGGAAAACGTATATAGAAAAAATGCTCCTTCCAATGTTTGTTGGAGCTCGGCATATTATCAAAAAGGACGAAGCCTATCCTAGACTGGAAAACAAAGGTGCCCCACTCGGCTTGCTTGGGATAAAAAAAGTAGTGGAAAATTTTTGGGTCTAAGGGGATGCCGTTCAGTTTGAACAAAACTATCATTCCGCTCAGGAGCCTAATAGAGTTGGGAACTACCTGGCCGAGCGGAATGCGAAAATAATTGCAAACTTTTAAGAAAAATTGGTGGGGTGGAAAACGCAGTCCGGCCAGAAATTGGTCTCGGAAGAAAAGAACTGTGCCGGACGGCGGTTCATGAGGCCGATCGGCCGGTGTGGCTAACACTATTTGGTGGTCGTTCGGCAGGTCATAGGTTCGAGTAAGGCGCAAGGCGTCCTCCTCGTCGAACTAACGCAGTCCGGCCAGAAATTGGTCTCGGAAGAAAAGAACTGTGCCGGACGGCGGTTCATGAGGCCGATCGGCCGGTGTGGCTAACAATATTTGGTGGTCGTTCGGCAGGTCATAGGTTCGAGTAAGGCGCAAGGCGTCCTCCTCGTCGAACCGGCTTTCCATGGCCGAATACCAAAGACCCGGAGCACCGCCGGTCGATTGCGAAGTACTGGTCATGATCGAAAGACAAGAATGCGGGACAAAAGGGGAAGGTTCAAGCGAGGAATGCATGGAAACCGACTGAAGGAGACGATTAACAGAAAAAAAAGAAAACATTGGGAGCGAGAAAAAGGGTCTTACGAGCAAGGAAGATGGTCTGAAGAAGCTGTAGGGTCGCCGGAAAGCCGAAACGCAGGGTCGCCGGCGAAAGGAGGAGCAGCGGGATGCCTGGAAACGAGGAGGTCGAAATGCGGCGAAGAGCAGGGGTCGGGAGCTTTATATGGGCGACCGCCATCAATTTCCACCGTCCGATTCAGGTCACCGATATCAAGGTCGTCATCCAGCCGTTCATTTCAAACGGCGGCTGTCCCATCGGAGGTGACGCCACCGCCATACGCTGACAAATGCACGATCGCCACGTGTCAGCAGGATACTGGCCGCAATTAATGAACTCCCCTTACCGTGCGCAACGCACGTGATTGGTAATAGGGGGGAGCATCGGACAGGGATTCTAAGAAGACACAAAGGCATGGACAAGATACCGCCGAACGGATGAGCATCCCTACGCCTGGCCGAGCGGCCCAATGCGGCAATCATTGCTCAGTCAGATCGGCAGTCCAGTCAGTCGGACTTCGCCTCTTTCGACTAGACTCGAGGGGAAGGCAAGTGATCCGGTGGTAAAAGCCCGGGACCCCCTAACGAGGGGTCAACGCCACGTGGAGGTCAAATGCCCAAGTAGCCCGCCGGAGAATGGTGAGCCGACCGGACTGGGAAGAAATGGATAAGACCGATCAGCCGACCAAGGGATATTCGGTAATAAAAGGCGCCCCGACCAGGTAGGGGTTCCGACGCTCTGTCGAAACAGTAGTTAAGAGCCGAGCGGAAGAACCAGGAGAAAATGACACTGCTAACAGTCTCTACATAGCGCCTACTGGAAATTTCCCCAGCACACCAATGTCAACGGCAGGCCGGACGCGAGGTGAGTGTCGTCCGACCAGCGCGTAAAAGGAGGAGGGGTCGGCTGGACGGACTCCCTGTCCAACCGGTCGGACGCCCCGGATTATGAACAGTAAAGAAGGGGGAACATCTTCTGACAGCCGTCAAGTCATATGGCTAGGCCATACTCCTAGTCTGACCACGGGGTGTCCTGTTGTCCCATCGAAGGCGCAATGGGACTGTTGCAGTATGGCGTCAGGTAAGCTCTCTGACAGGTGCATACCGGGGTATAGGCTGCAGACACGTATGCACCTCGGTGGACGTGCATTAGTTCTTTCACCGCTCTATATAAGGAACCTCTTACTTCGTCGGAGGTACGCACGCGACAAGTTTTGGAGCCCCTTTTCTCTCTATTGAGCTTTGCCTGACTTGAGCGTCGGAGGGTCGCCGCCGGGAACCCCTTCCCGACCCGACTTTTGTGCAGGTTCGCCGGATATTCGTGCGACCAGACGGAGGAGTACAACATTGACTAGGAGTGCGCCACGTGCCCAGCGTCCTTTGGTTCGGCGATTCGGACAGCATCACTGAATATATCTCGGTCAGGCGTTGACCAAGGTGAATAATAAATGGAACCTTGTGTTTTATAAGGCTAGCCTATACTATGCACAGCTCTGATATACATGTGTGGTAATGTCAGAGATCTAAGTGAGATACCGTTCGGTTCTTAGAGTCGCTCAAATATATGCTGGGAGTCTAGAGCTCTAAGTAAAATACTGTTCGATTCTTAGAGTCGCTTGAATATATGCTGGGAGTCTGGAGCTTTGAGTGAAAAATCATCCGATTTTTAGAGTCACTCGAATATATGATAAGCGTCTAAAGATCTGAGTGAAATATCGTTCGATTCTTAGGGTTCCTCGAATATATGTTGGATATCTAGAGATCTGAGTGAAATCATAGAAGCGGATCCCTTGAGCCCGGACGATTTTATGGTCGTCCTGCTGTATATATACAGGACCACTCGTCTTCTAAGAGAATGGAGAACTAAGTCCCTACGGACCAAACCAACCTTTCGGTTGGGCATCCTCACAACTAGGGTCTAGTCCATAATCACTAAAGTAATATCTCGAGCCGTTTAGATCCAGTCAAGTTATCGACCGCGCCTAGGACTGGGTGCTCGTTCCTCGGGCAGAATCGGCTGTCCTTGAATTGTGGGCCTTAGAACTATATGAGAGGCTGAGCTAGCCCGAGGTTCTCATTTAACACCTCATATCAATCATGAAACCCCCTTGTCTAGGGTTTCTCTCGGGTTGGAAAATGCCTCTCACTCAATTGGCCTTACTCTCAATCGATTTCCATGTCTGATCGACCATTCAAAACCTATAGAATGACTCTTTTCGCCCATCCAATCGATTGGCGATTGACAACTGGAAACTTCTAATCGATTGACACAATCGATTAAGAAGCTTTTTGTTCTCATGAAAAGAACTCCAATCGATTCGCCTAATCTATTGAACCCTACTGAATCAATTGCTTCAATCGATTCTAGCACCTCTATATTGTCGCGAGAAATCAGCCAATCGATTGTCCAATCGTCAATCAATTACCCAGTTGATTTTAGGACATGTTGTACTCCCGAATAAGGCCTTCAATCGATTACATCAATCGATTGCTCTAATCAATTACCCAACTCTAAGCTTTGATACGAGTTTAGGATTCCTTTGCCCAACACTAAAGTCAATTGTGACTCGTTAGGACTTTTCGTTGCCTAACATTCGGTCAACCTTGGCCTTCCATGACTTCTTCATCAAGTGTCCGGTCCTTCTTGACCCACTTGGACTTTTTCTTTCTAATTTCCTGTTAGACTTCCGATCACCAAGTGCCCAGTCATCCTTTGATCCACTTGGACTTTTCCTTTCCAACCTTCCCATTGGACTTTCCTTGCCTAACTCTAGTTAGGACTAGTCACTCGGTAGACTTCTCACCTGCCTAACCTTCAATTAGGTTTTCTTACCTAACCTCAGTTAACTAGTCACTCGGTAAACTTCTCACCTACCTAACCTTCAATTAAAACTTTTCGTTGTCTAACCTCCAGTTAAAATCTTCCATTGTCTAACCTCCGGTTAGGATTTTTCTTTGCCTAACCTCAGTTAAAATTTTTTGTAATCTAACTTCCAGTTAGACCTTTCCGTTGTCTAACCTCCAGTTATGACTTTCCCAGTCAAGGATTCAGTACTCCCTTCACCTACTTGACTTCTCTATCACATATTGTCAAATATCGAAACTCAAACTCAAGTCAATCCGAGCTTAATCAACTTGGTCAGCCTTAACCCTATGACGATTGCACTAACAATCATATGAGAGAGTATTTCTCTCGACTTTGTTGGAAATCGACTCTTACACCCATTCTTGTAAGTTTATCATACGATGACCAACTCGATTGTGTCCGGGGCTTGAAATTGCAACTCACGCACAAAGGGGATCACGATCACATCTCCAACTCCTCCCTAACGAAGCTTTCCTCATCACATTCGCACGCCGTCATCAACGCTACCTCTCCTCCACCAAACGCCACCATCGGAGCTCCACACCGCAAACCACCACTGGGACAGAGGGGGATTCCCTTCCCTATTCATCTCTTCCCCCCCCGGACAGCAAGCTCCATCTAGATCTATCCATCTCCATCCAACACCGGTAACCACACCTTCCCTATCCATCTCATCTCCACCGTCGACAACATCTCATCCATCTCTGAATGCAAGGCAGCGCCTCCACCTCTACCGGAGAGGAGAGGGGATTCCCTTCCTCACCGGATACACGCAGCCCCAACAAAAATACAGTTTTATTTGTTGGTTTTTGTAATGCTCATTTCATTTGACTATTTTAAGTTCTCGTCGTTTATTTAGATATAAATAGATTAGGTCGCTTATACTCCTTTAATTCCCTTGCAATCAATTTAGTGAATTTACATTTCTACTACTAAGTTATATTAGATTAGATTTAGATTTATTTAATCCAAAAATAACAAAATCTTATTACAACATCGAAAACAAAAATCTTAAAATCATTCCAAAATAACATGTGACCGTGAGATTATTATCCCGTAGTTAAATTAATTGAGACACGATTTGAATCATTCCCTATTAATTTAGGAGTGTTACGATAATATCGATGTGGGCAATAGTACTCACGCGATTCAATAAAATGTGTTAAAAAAAACATCCCTTTCATAATTTTCAAAAAGAGGTTTTTCGACTATTTTTTTAATAAATAATTATATGGTTTCGGACTATCACTCATTGCCAATGAAAAGACAGCACGCCAATATCATGAACAATTTGACCCATCAATGTTGTTGTTTCACGTATAAAACCATTTTTCTTTTAAATAAATATAATAAATATGTTAGGAATTAATCATCTGAAACACTGTTATATTTTTCTTCTTAATTTTATGATCATCAAAAGGAGTCCTATTTTTTTTCAAAAAAAAAAAAAAAACAAAACTACGTTTCATTATATTTTTATTCTAATTATATTGTAATAATTTTGATTTAAAATATTATAAATACTGTAAATATTTTAATAAAAATATTTATAAAATTAAAATCGATCAAATTAATCAAAATTGTTCTAACACAATGCAAATTGATTAAAAATTATCGTAAGTAGAAGTAATTTTGATAAAAATTACTCTAACATAGAGTAATTAAGTAAAATTATTTAGAAGTAAAATTATTTGATAATATTGATGGAGTCGATAAAAGAATTTTTAATAAAAAATATATTTAATATATAATATTTTAAATAAAATTAAATTTAAAATTATTTTAATTATATATATATATATATGGACTGACTTATTCAAAGGTCAATAATTTGGAAGTGTTTACTTGTCGGTAATGGAAATTAATTGGTAGCTTGGGTGGGCCAGCCGGCCGGCGTTCTGCAATCCCTATAAATAGCACACGGCGATCCCCAACAAAAATGTACGATAACGATCACAGAGCCGCGCTCCATCAGTCCCCCTTGCTTCCTTCCTATGGAGGAACCGCCGCCGGCCTCCTCCAAGCCCAAGCCCACCGACGACGGATCCAAAGACGATTCCGGCTCCTCCCGCATTTCCTCCCGCACTCGATCCCGGCCCTTCTCCGCTCCCACGTCTCCGACGCCGGCCTCCTCTGCCGTCCCATTCTCCTGGGAGCAGCGTCCCGGCATCCCCAAGGACCCATCGCCGCCTCCCCTTGCCTCCCTTGGATCTCCACTCCCCAACCCCCTCCTCCCCCTTCCGCCCCCTCTCCGCTTCCGCTCCGCCCTCCCTGCGCCCCGCAAGAGGCGATCCGCGTCCTCTTCCTCTCGCGGCGCCGAAGCCCCCTTCGACCCCTTCGCCGCCGCGCTCGCCCTTTGCGCCAGGGGCCTCATGGACGATCATCTCTGTGGCTCATCCCTCCCGCGACGATCGGCGGCGACCGTCGCCGATCGCTTCCGAATCTTCGATTTCTACGGATCCTGCAAGGCGACGTGCGCCGTAGTGGACGACGCCACCGTTCGCCTCCCTCGCCCCGGATCGGTGGCTTTGCTAGGTCGTCGGCCTTGATCGCGATAAGTACGTAAACTATTCCGCAATTGGGTGCTAAACTATGATGTCGATTACTTCCTTGTGTGCTGATCGTTGCCTTGTATCAATTTCTAGCGCTACTGTGATCATAAGTAATAATGAAGTTTGACAAAGTAGTTCATGATATTGAATCCTAGCTACATGTATGGAAATTAAAATCATAAATGCTAGAAAACAATTTGAATCACAACTGATGTAAACTATGGCCGAATGATGTGTTAGCATGTTTAAAAGGTGAGGAAGATTAAAGTTGGACTGTTTGGTGAAAGTAGAAAGTGGTCAGTGGAAGTAGAAAGTGGTAGTAGGAGCCACATCTATTTCTTTAGTGCCTTGAACATGCTGTCATAATCTTGCACAGTGGATGAAGTTGGAGAGTTGAGATCACACCATTCATCCATTTCAGTGGTTCTTTATGCAACTGGTCCAGCATACAAGTGGCCTTTTCGTGAAAAATTATTCACCAATCCAGCCTCAATTGTTGAGCCCTGTGCAGTGGTGTCATCTCCTCTGTCTTTATCTCGTTTTGACTTAGAATTACATGAAATTAACCTCATTAAATCCTTTCAGGTTCTTTACAGCATTCTCTTACAGGTATGAATTGTGAGAAGTGATTTCTGTTTAAAGTTGAAGTGATCTTGATCATTGGTGTAAATGACAATTCGGTGCTTCTGTCAATGATTGTTGTTCTTAACTTCATCCTGATTTATCATTAATTGTGCAGATATTATACTCTCTTTTTTCTTGGTTTCCATCAGTTGTCATCGGATTTATAGCTTAAATAGGTTTATCATTTTTGTTTTATATAGTAAAATTCCCTGTTCCTAAGATGACTCACAAATCTCATTCCTAAGAGGACTGTCAGCAACAATTAGTATGCATTTAGGATTTAATGCCAGTGAGGCAGAACAAGGACACTGATATGACAAGGTCTTAACTTTCTTAGATTGGATACCACCAATATCTAGAGTTGTTGGCAAGTTCATTCAATCCTTGTAGGTTCATGTGCTAAGCATCCTGTAAGTCAACTTAGGGGATTTGCTGACCTCAACAAAGAGACTGGTTCTGTTCTTGAGACACTTTCTTCATTACTATCACCTGAAAACTACTTGCAGCTTTGAAAATTTGAACCAATCTTAAGTATTTGAGGATTCAATTTGCAGAAGTCCTCTGCAAAGAAGTTCTAAAGAGTGCTAGCTCCAATTATTTGAGGTTGACTATACAAATAGGGTCCATGCATTTAATCACTTTAAGCTAGCTTTTATAAAGGTCTGATGCAACTTCTAAACTTTTGTCATTCAGATTTGGGACAGGCATTGGTGGATTCAAGGATAGAGATAGCAAAAATGGGATTAGTTCCATTAGATGTAGTTTTCTAATCTATTAACCGCGGCACCAATGTGCCATTTGGCAGACCTTGAACCCTTGCCAGCTCACAAATCCCTCCTCTTGAATAATTGCATGAAGTAAGCATTATTTTATGCCTTGAGAGTGGAAAGAAGATGGATCTCTGGCAGTCTTGGATCTGAATCATATAGAACAGAAGAAAGTACAGACACAACTGAGATGTGTCAGATGTGTGTAGGGTCGGGTTGCCATATGGAAATGACAGAGGAGTGTGCCTCTTTGTCAATAATATTGCCAGGTTCTCAGGAAGTGCACATAATTTATGCAGTTGATGAAGAAGCAAGCAAGCAATGTACATGGTGGACCTGATGGCCATGTTGTTAATAAGAGAGAGAGATGCTCGCACAATTGTGGTGTAATGGTAAAAGACTCGGAGGAGCAATAAAAGAATCAGGATTCAAATCCTCAATAGGATGGATATCCTAAAAGTTAGACAGTGTCTAAGTGTGCATAAGTTATGCTCTAGATTTATTTGGTGGACGAACGAGGGGGAAGCCATCTATCTCTAAGATTAGTTGGGCGAAATCAAGACATCTTTATTATTGGAGCAAAAGGTGAAGCTATCACCTTAATGATCCTCTAGAATTGCCCCATATTCTCTTAAAGAGGGCAAATCACAGGAGCATTTGTCCTACTGCAGCGGCTTTTTACATGAGAGAGGTCAAAAAATTAAAGATGAATTAAGAGACATCTTTATTATCAATTGGAGCAAAAAATGATATCGCTCATCCCAATCGATCCAGTATTATCAGTCCCATAACACGAGGGATATTTTATTCTAATAAGATGGTCCTTTGTATGGGAGAGACATCTTTATTAGTAGAGAGAGAGAGATTTTTTTTTTTTTTTTTTTTTGATGATAATGACAATAGAGCTTTGATTGGGGACATAGAATTAAATATAGTCATCCTCACATGGCATTAGCTAAATCAAGGAGACTTGAGTACTTTTTGGATCATTAGTAGTTTTGTTTCAGGGACAGCTTCCCCTTCTCTTTACTTGCTGATGTGCATAAAATTATCCATATAGTTACTTGATGATTCAGTACGGCTAATAACAACGACACAAAGTAGGGGTGCAAACAAAGGGACCCGGCTTGAAAAAAATATTTAATTTTTATTCAAAACTATCAAATTCGAGTTGGACTTGAAGCATAAAAACAATTCGAGCCGAATTTGAATTTTTAATATTTTATTAGATTGTTTATGAGTTATTAGCGAACCAAACTCGAACAAACTTTATTTATTTTTATTATGTGGTATACACATGGATTGAATACTTCGATTCAAACTCGAATTTGAATCATTTCAAGTTACAGATCGATTATGTTCGAATCAAAATTCGAACAATTCAAATCAACTCGAGCTCAAATTTTATTTTGAACCAAGCTTAAGTCACAATTATTTATATTTTTGAAATTTAAATTGAATTTGAATATATATATATATATATATATATATATATATATATATATATATATATATATATATTTTTTTTTTTTTTTTGAAACTCAAATTTAAATATTAATACTTTTATATTATTAAGTGCGATTAGATTCGCTTGCACCCCTGGCACAAAGGGAGTCAAGGCCATGTAGAGAAACATCGATCCAGGTAAATTTGAGGTGCCTCCTTGTGAGCTATTTATAAACGTCGATTGGTTTGGCTCCATGTAGCGATAAGAACATGATCTCAAGAGCCATAAATACTAAATAGGACCAAAGTTAGATCACGGAACACTACTAATGGCAAATTAGAGGTGCACACGTGCCTCCGTCTGAACTAACCAGGGTCGGCCCTGGAGAAGGGCGGCACTGGGCGATGGCCCTGGGCTCATAATTTGAGAGGGCCCAAATTTTTTTTTTTTAGTATTATGTATTATAGACATGTAATTAGGGCCTTGAATAGTTTGACTCAAATTCATATTTCAGAATCTTTTGATATTATCTTTTACTTTTATCTTTTTAGGTATGTAATTGGGGTCCAAATTTATTTTGGACATTTTTTTTCCACCCCGGACCTCCTCTGTAGAAGGACCGGAGTTGGAACTAACCACAATGTCGTCTCACTCCAGATATCATCCTTTTGTTGCAGGGCGGTAGTGACGTGACCATGGCCATGTCACGAAATATCAACAAGACAAACTAGAAGTGCACTATATCTTCGTGTGAACTAATCACAAATGCACGACTTATAATAGGGTAAAAAGTTATTCGCTCATCGTTAGTGTTTCAATTAATTCGTCTCTAAATTAATATAAAGAAAATAAATTATGAATAATTATTAATTTTAATATTCATATTAATCCATCTCTAGATTAACATAAAAAAATAAATCATGAGTGACTACTGACTATTAATACAGATAATCAGACATAGGGAAAGATATACTCAGACGTAATAAATTTCTACCTTGAGATTTTATATAGTAACACATCATGTCTTAATCATCACATCATCCGGAAAAAAAATTATAATACGGCTTATAATGTGACATATGAAATTGAATTTGTCCTTATTCAAATTCAAACCCTTTCTACTTTATCTTAGTTGAAAAATCAAAGATCAAAGGGTAGTTTGATTGAATGAAAGTCATTTATAGTCCGAGCAAGTTTGACATTATAAATTTCTTTTGAATTGTAAATTTTGGTAAATCTATATATAAAATATAGGTAAAATTTAGCGATCAAAATTTGTAATTCTTCAATTTAATTTCACTTGTAATATATATAGATTTTTATTGTAATATTCAACTTACACTACTATTTTTGTTATAATTAAAGTTATCATATCAAGGCATAATGCCTTATGAAAACACATCAAAGTGAAATAATAATTAAAAATATATAACTAAGTGGATTTTAAGGATTACAATTGGCCAAAATATCTTGTTCTTATAATTAAAATTTAAATGTAAAATTTCAATTTCTAACCCAATGACCTTTAAAACTCTAAATTATTTAAGCTCTTTTTATTTCATCAAAAAGGTATATATATTTTTAATTTTTTTAAAAATATTTGTTACAATAAAAATTATAATAAATAGAAAATTTTCTTTCGATCAATAAGAAATATCATTTTTTTAAAATGTTTTTTTTTGAATTCAGAGAAGTCATTTTTTAAAATAAAAAAAACAAAAAAATTACAAAAATTTATGTGAAATTAACCAATTAAATTTACACTTTTCCCCCCATTTCCCGACATAATTTTACAAAAAATAACTCTAATTTTCCCATAGATTTTAAAATCTCAAAATTATCATTTATGAGATTAATAGGCCAAAATTATGAAGAAAAGAAGACCCTTAATAACAATTAACCTCAAACAACATTGTGTTTTAAATTTAATTTTATTTTGAATGAGGCAAATATCAAATGCTTATATGCTCAAAGTAATCATATCAAGCGATATCTAATTTTATTTTGATATTAACATTCCAAAATACTAAGAATCAGGCAATTAAACCCTCTTGTAACCCTAGGTTATTAAACATTTTGATTTCAATATTTAATGATCAATGCATTCGGTCTCACACTCTTTGCAAGAGAATAAATTATAGGGGCATTTATCCTAGTACAATAGCTAGATTAGGCATTTTATATCCGCTAAAAATTGACCTCAATATCTATTGGAGCAATCACTCATGTAGATAACCAACTTGTGGGGGCTAATTTGATGTCCTCAATTATAGTAAAAATGATTATGCTCACCACAAGTGTCTCACACAGTCCATTTCCAAATTATGTGAAAGGATAAATCATAAGATTAACTTATTGATGACTGCCAAGTGGTTAAGGAGTGAAGGAATTTTTTTCTATAAGTATGAAATTGATCCCTTTTTTTGTAATAAATATGTCATCTTTTAACCAATTAGTTACCCTAGTGGGGGCTAATTTGATACCTCTAAAACTTACCAAACGCATTCAAATTTCATCTAAATCTTTTTAATTTGTTGAGTGTGAATATTAGATTTTTTTTAAAAAAAAAACCCTTAAATAGATATTAGTGCATGTGTCTTGTAGAGTGTGATTATAATAAAATTGGAGACATTATTTATTCACATTTATGGTTGAATATTAATGAAGTCTAACCATGCCAAGGGACCTGTCATTTAGACAGGTGAATTTGTCATCATGATTTACTTTTTTTTTTTATTTTATCATGCGGCCGACGGTGAAAGGTGTTTGAGATGAACGAGTCTTACCCCATGTTAAGGGGACACGAAAAGAAAAAATTTATGGTTCTCGCAATCTTTGTAAAAGGAAAATGCAAAAAAGGTGAGGATTTTTTTTTCGTATTGTGGGGTTTTATTTTGAGATTTTCTTAAAAAGCGTATTTAATTTTTTGAATTTATCAAGGGTGCATTATACTTTATTTTTTCATCTGAGAACGTACGTAATTTCTAAAATATCCCGCCTATTTGAGACCTAAATTAAAATAAAAAATAATTATTTCTTATTTAACTAATCAAACCCAACCAAATCAGATCAAGAAAAATAATAAAAACTTAATTATTTCATCGAGTAGTTTCATTTAAAAGTCATGATATTAAAAAGCTTATTTTTAAAAAAAAAATTATGTTACTGATTTCCTAAATTTATTCATATTTTTAAAAAATAAAAAAACACTAAAGAATATTAATAAAATAATTAAAAAATTTATTTATTTTTCTTAATCCAATTCGGTTCTATTTGATTTGATTTAAATAATAAAAATTATTTTTTTATTTAATTTAGAACAGAAATACATGGGATTAATTCGGTTCTATTTAGTTCGATTTAAATAATAAAAATTATTATTATTACTTTAATTTAGAATAGAAATACATGGAAAGAGAATTAAGGGCGCCTTTTAAAAAAAACTAAAGTATAATAATGCGCCCTTTGCCCCTTGAAAAATCTAAAATAATAAACACGCCCTTTTATTTTATTTTTTTTGTGAAATTAATAGGCATTCCAATGGGTACACATCTCCACCGTTAATTACCTCCAAAGAACTAAAGAATCTACTGTTAAAGAGCTAAATTTAGTGCTAAACAATAGGATTTCATTCACAATACTCATTATATGAAGAATCAAAATATAATAAATAACAAATACATATTCAAAATGGAAATAAGATATCTATCAATTGTTAAAGCATAAGAACTTGAGTGAACAAAGATTAGCATGGGTAATCAGTTTAAAGTTTGAATGGGCATATAAAAAAGCTGACTTATGTAGAGGTTTGAGATTTAAATAAATTTTATCAAAAATCAAAATTTTATCTAACAAGCTCTAGATTTCATAAAGCATAAAAAATAGAGGTCATCATTGCATATTTAGAAGTTTAAAAAAGTTAAATTAGCACTAGATCATCCTAGAAGTTTTAGTTTTGATTAACTATAAATAATAGAGGCTTTTAAGTAGAGTTTCAAAATTTGAAGAAAACCAATCAACGAAGAAGGTCATCTCAAAACAATTTTTTTAAAATAAATTTGTCCCCTCTCCAATGGTGTTTAGAGGTTTGAATGAGCATTTGTTTCCCAATACAACGGCTCTAACATGTTAGCAACAGAGCATTAATTGTTCGTTACGACTGAAGAGTATTTGAATGCTATTACCGGAAGGTGAAAGATGGAGGAAGACTGATGGTTGGATTATTCCTTGTCTAGGGTTAAACAAGGAGCCTTCTTTTATAGATTTAGAATCTTGGCCATCGTTACTCACGAGTTGCACTCATATTTAAATCTATTAGGTTTGATGTAATCGAAGCCCTAAATTTCAATATAAATAATTACCCTAAATCTTCAAATATTAGACTAAATTTCCATTCATATGGGAGACAATTTCAATCAATTTTTCATTCACTTTTCCAATATTATTGTTGAATCTAGACTTTGAATTGAAACACTTGGATTTTGAAGTCAATTAGTTGGTAACTTCGTGTTGAGTTCAAGCTAGACCCATCAACAACAGCTGAACTAAAAACACTGTAGTAGAACACATGTTCTATTGTAAAATTCCAAAAAATTATAAGCACACCAATGTAGAATATGTTATTCTATCATAGCAGGCAATGAATCCATGAAGTTGTCAATTCATTCGGTCAATTGGTTCAACTAGTCGAATTGCAACAGATTCAGCCAGTCAGGTGTTTGACTGAGCAATGAGAAAGTAAATGTAATTTATATTCTTATAACTACCAAACCGTTTTAACATAAATCTGTTTAAGACATTAGAATTTAAGATAAGGTAGAAAGACAGACTACAAACAGTTCATGGCCTTCCAGCATTAATAGGACTCCAAGTATATTCATTTGCAATAAAACTTCAAATGAACCCAGCTTGTTTTGCATCAAATTGGAGTTAGGCTAAATTTAATGTTTCTAATTCATTTAGCAGCCAGGCATATTGATAATCATTATCAAATTTATCAAAAATGAAATATTTATCCTTCAAATCAAACATGCAATAAGAATGTTTTAAGATAATCCAAACTCAGATTAAGTTTACCTCCAAAAGGTTCAAGCTCGAGTGACATCTTCAAATGAATTGTTTGCCGATCTTTAAAGCTCTAAATTCAATTTGGCCATGATAATTTTTCAATCAACAAAGCTTTTGAAGAACTGCAAGCTAACTTAAATCCTGCAGTATTGAACTCTGGTTTGACCTTAAGAAATCCAGGAGGCCAAGTGGAAGGAAAAGTAGCAAAAATGTATGCAATGGGTTTTTGAAATCATGTACAATTGTCTCTTTGTTTTTTTTCCTTCTCTCATCTTCTCCTCTTCTCTTTCCATCCATGTAAACAGAGTATTGAAGGCACTTGAACTCGAGCTGTTTTGATTTCGCCATCATTGTTGCAATCCTCTAGTTCCTAGCATTCTTCTATTATATCACAGAATATGATACTAATATTAGATATATAGAACTGCTGAAACATAACGGTTTAATTTCACAGCAAGTTTACAAAATTGCAGAGCAAATTGCATTTCATCAACATTTCACCGCCAGGATAACTATTAAGATCACTGCAGAGATTGTTCCTTCAGGTTCTGCAGAATGCCTTGTTCTGCAGATTTAAAGTCGAGCAAATCTTGGGTTCAACCATATCAAAGATAACTTGACTATAGATTGCGTGTTGAAGGATGAAACGGTCCAAACAAGGCATAAGAATCCACGTTCGAGCAGCAGAATTTGACTTCTATTAATCTCCTGCACATTACCATGAGCCATAAGGAAGGCCCGAGAGAAACTCACAAACTTATCTACTTCTTGTATGCATATTGCTGGAAAAGGTCACCTCTAGGGCTGTTGCTTTTGCTTGTTGACCTTGACCATTTTGGCAGAACTCTACCAGAAGGCCCCTGCATTGCAGGCACTGACTCCTCACTCTCATAACCGTCAAGATCAATATCAATACACCGACCATTGCTTGCGGCAGCTGATGGTGCACTTTCTTCATTTACTAGCCTTGCTTGTCGTTTTTTGGACTGAACAGTGCTTTCAGAGAAATCATCATTATTACGTGGGTCACTACTTCCCGAACTTCTCCGTTTCTTTGTTCCATCAGTATTATCATTGCTGCTGCTGCTGCTATTCCTACTTGTTTTGCGATACTCTGCAATTGCAGATTCTATAGTTTCCAGTAGCCGGTCTCCGTACTTGTGCACCTTTGCCCTGGATTAAAATATGTGATTATATATACCTATAGCATTCAATCTACAGTACATTTAAGAAAAACTTACTTGCCAATGCCAGTGATCTCAAGAAGTTCATCTTTAGTTCTGGGTAATTTCTTACTGATTTGCTGCAATGTGGCATTTCTGAGATAGCAATAAGAATTCATCAAGCATCATCAACACAGATTATGGATATGCAGGATATTTGTGCATTAGTTAGTGTTTGTTTTTTTTAAAAAAAACTTACCCAAATATATGATATGCCATGACCCCTTCACCAGCTTCTTTTACAAGTGCCGTTCTTAGCATTCGTAGAGCAGTATAAAGTTTGGCAGAAAGATTCTGCAATTAGAACATAATAAATGTTCAACTAAATCACTTAGCTACCTCTGTTTACCAGAACATTATGACATGTATACGCATGTTACCAAATCTACTCCATTTTGCAAAGGAGCATCCGCATCAGCAACTGTGGCGTTTAACATCTCTTGAAGCAATGAACCCTTTGCTGGTGTCCCTTGAGTTTTGCTCATTTTAGATGGTTTTGCAGAAGCAGGAAACCTGGTGTCATATGAACATTAACTGCTATCACATTTGAACATTAATATAAATGTGAAGCTGCAGTTATATACCATTTTAAACAAAATGTCATCAGTATACTAATAGTAAGTCGCCTATCTCAAGAAAGCTTCTAATCTGAAAGTAATCAACTATACACAAGGATGTTGACAAAACTCTATTGATGAAATTATTTTAGAAACATTTAACAAAAAAATTTAAACTAAATTAAAACACACACACATAGAAATATGCCATCATAAACAGGGAAAAAATGAATAGCATATCTGAGCACTACAGAGTTATGTGAAAAAATTGCCAAAACTCGTAGACAAATAATAGGGAACTGCTATGCATGCTTAGGAAGCGAGCTATCATGGTATTGTTGAATACACAGATTCAAGAATTGGAAAATCAGTTGTATTATGTTACTTGACATCTTTGTAGAAAAATTTGCGAAGTATAAATAGTTAGTACTAAGCTACTTGCCCAATTACTGAGAAGCAGGGAATCATGGAGAATGGAATAAGCTGATTGCCTCTATGTTGCAAAAATCCTGGTGGTAGATTACACTATTGATAATTTATTTCCAAACATCTCAGGTAGAAGACACTAATAAATTTAATCAAAATTTTAATAATTTAAATAGTATTAGTGATATAAGTAGGCATAGAGCTCAATTGAATGATAATATTTATATAGTTGACAAAGAATACTTGGGAAGAACACAACTTGATGATGATGATGATATTGACAACTGATGACAATGATGATCTCAGGTACCCTGCTATCATTTTTACACAGATAAAATGATCTTGCTCCCTTTGTCTATCAGTTTGCATCAAAAGTTCCATGAAACACACGAACACTGCTATAATCAAGCTCACATCAGACGAAGCTTTTAAAGCCAAGTTGATCAGTGAATCAAGAAGAAATCCAATCCCTACTATTAAGTATCGATAAAGTTGACCCAAGTGCTAGAGGGGGGGAGTGAATAGCGCCTTGACGAGCAAACAGATTTTTTTTTCGCGTGTGTCCTTGCAAAGCCAAAAAAATCTGTTAAGTGAAGTGAAAATAAGATAAACCAAAATCATGTAGTGCAAAACTAACACAAGTTGTTTTATGTGTTTCAGACTCCTAGATCCTACTTCACGACCTGCTAACTAATAGATAAATCACCACTAAAAAAATCGCTTGATATTTCTTCTTATCAAAAGTGAAAAAATCTCATATAAAAATATTTCTTTTAAATAAAGATAAAACAAGAAAAAGTAATAGTTTTTATAAAAATGTAAGTTAAAGGCAGAAATCTACCTTTTTTAGTGAGTTCACACCTAGGTAGAAATCTACCTAAAATGTAAGATTATGAATTCTCTCATATTCTCTCACATCTTACTATGAGGTCTTCAAATTGTCACAGCTTTGCGTTACCCAAGAGTACACCTTCTGTCACGTCCTCAACCTCTCAGTGCACTAAGTCACCTACTTGTTCCACATGTCATCCTTTGCTAGGTCATCTATGTAATCCACCTCTTGTAGATACTGTCAAAGTTGTCGAACCAACTCCATGTTCCTTGTCTTATAGTGTGTCATACCATTCTTTGCCAATTCTAATGGACCTGATCAAACCAAGATAGTCATGACTCAACCGTGTCTAATCACAAGCTTCGTGTGCATCCTACCAAATCCATACAAATTTCATAGCACACACCAATCGCATAGGTGAACTTAGTTTACACTCTTTGTCAAACACATCAAACATCTTGGTTGAACATGACCACCTGAGGCACAATTGCGCTAACAGCTACATCTGTTGAGATCATAGGCTCAATACATAAGCATTCTTCCCGAAACCCAAACTTTGCTTCATCAGTAGACTCATCGCTGCCCATTTGTAGCCAACAAGGCTATGGAACATTGATTTCCTCCACAATTGCAACAGAGATTCTGATAGCTTTCAACAATGTGTAGCACACCATTCTCATTTGGTAATCATCTTCCTTCCTCTTCTGATGCAACAAAGATCGTGATTGGTTTCCATTTCATCTTAGATGAGGATTGTGACGATTGCAAGGATCAAGTGATTGGCATTTTCTCTACCTTCATTACTCAAGAGGTTGAGGGATCAAGATGGAACAAAGCCTTCGCCCTCATTTCTCCTCTTCTCTCATTCCTCTTCCAATCCAAGGTTTGTTTCCTTGTATCTCCCTGCTCCCTTCTTGTGATGCTCCTCTCCGTCGCCACTAAAGGGAAATGGGAAGTCACTTGAATTATGCACATTTAATGGCAGAGACTAGAAAGGAAAAGTTTCCAATGATTTGAGTTTTTTCCCCTCTCCTCTAGAACCTCCGTATTCTGTTCCTCTCTTGATTTCAAGCATGTTCCATGCTGTGTTGGCAATGAATGCTATTTAAGTAGTCCTTTTAGCAGTGAATCCTCAGTGAAGAGGTAGGATCTTACCCTCTCTACAATATGGACTCTCCTACATTGTTGTGGTTATTCAACTGCGATGGTTTGCCATTCATTGTTATGAATCTGATCACACTTCTCTCTCAAGTTGATTCCTAGAGTGTGATCTTACTCTTAGGTTCATCATAGTTAATTTCAAGTTTGAAACAGCAAGTTCAGCATGTATGTCTCAGTTAAAACCCAAAGAACAGAGGTTCTTTGAAACAATTTTAGTGTTAGAAGTTGAGGATGGTCAAGGGAATCTAATCCTGGTTAATGACTATAGGCTGCAGAACCCTCAAAATGTGTCTAATGGTGTAACCAATCTAGCTATTTAGGTTTAGTTCGAATAAGTTTAAAGTGCGGAGATATACCAAAATTGAGGTTCACAAGTCCCCATCAGTTGTACTCCTCTTCATTTAGGTGATGATTTAATTCTAGAGTAAAACTAAGGTTAAAATCATCATGATAAAAACCTAGGCAATGAGGAAAACCTTATTTCACCTTTCATATCTTTCACTATGTTGATTTAAAGATGATGGAATGTTAATATGTGCTATCATGGTGGATCTATCCATCAGATCAATCGACCTAGTGAACTGGACAAGTTTGGCACCAAGCATGTTGGGTCAACAAAGCCACATATTTCGAGAGAAATGTTGGAAAAACAGGTGGATTGGACACAAACCACGCAGACCAAGTGAATCATTGATAGAAAGAATCAGATAGACTAAATGAGTAAAACATAGAAAAAAAACATTCCACTGCTTTGCATTGTTACAACTAAACAAAGAAATGAAATATATTGTTCCCTTTTTCATTTTGTTCCATTTCATTTTAATCTTATTCAGATTTGATTTCCTTCCATTCTACCATACCAAACACACCATAAATGCTTTGTCAAAACACAAACCTAACTCAAAGAAGAAAAAAATAAACATGAATCCAAGTGTAGGAAAACAGAGGGAAAAGTGCAAACCTTAATACAACCCTTTGTTTTCCAGAACGAAGCATTTGGACCTTAGACTCATTTACCTGCAGAATCAAAACAAGTTTGGTCGTCATTAAGTGTTGAGGGAATGTTAGATTAGCACACCACTGGGAGAAAAACAGGATCTCATCCCTAAAATAATCTACTAATAGATCACATCAAATACTTTATATTTGACATACTACCTTCAGAATAGAAGACACGGATCCATAAATATCACTCTTCTTGACATCCTCCACAAGAATATCTTCAGTAACCAAATGGTGAATAATTCTTGATGCTTCACCCTTTGCTAGATGCTTTCCAGCTCCATGAAGGCTCAAATTATCATGTCTATGTTTCTTGACCTACAGCATAAGTAAAATATTACTGGCAAAGTTCAAATTTGTTTCCATCACAGTTTGGAACATGAAATTCAGGTAACCAAGTGCACACATTTTGACTGAGGGAACCCCTGTACACGTCAAGAATATGAGATGTTGAGTACTGTTTTCCTGTCGATATTACCAACTCAACCTACAAACCAAGCTCATGGAAACATATGTAAGGAACAAAGTTTTATGGCATGCCAGTGATCTCATCAATATATTCACTTAAAAAAAAAACAGTTTCTAACCAATTGAATTGCAATATCAGTTACATCCTTGTCAACCCAGGTCAACATTTTTGAACAGTTGTCACAGGTTCTTTTGCAGTTGTTTGGGTCAAACTTCTCTCCTAAATGCATCAGTTGTAATAGTCGTCTGCAATCTACATCATTCTCACAATAGGAAACCTGCAGTTGAGGTACAAAAGTGAGCATGGTATCTTGCTTCCAACTTGCTATTAGGAAAGCACCAAGTTTGTTGAGTACCATACGAAGCAGGTTCTCAACATTTGTTTCTAATACTCTGTCGCTGCTTGCTAAAGAATTGCGTCTTGCTGTAGATGTCAAAGGACTTTGCTCAATCACACCCTGGGTAAGCATGTGCTTCACACGTATCTATTCTTGCAAGAAAAAAAAGAAAGTTGCATTGTCAAAGAAATAGTTTAAAATATAATACAAGGTGGCAAAAAGGCGACTATGCTCGCCCCCAGCGCCCCTGCCAACCCGTCCCAAGGCCAACGAGGAGAGGTAAATCATAGGTAGCTACTAGCCTTTGGAATAGTGACTGACACATAAGAGAGACATTTACTCTCGGCTATGCCGAGATTCGACCTCGGACCTCATGGTGACAGCACCTCATGCGCTAGCCGCTAGACCATCCCAAAGGGACAAGTTTAAAATATAATGAGAGAGAGAGAGAGAGAGAGAGAGAGAGAAATGCAATAAGAAGCATGCAACAGCTCACGTAATCACTATAGCTGTAGTATAATACACAAGAGGATCTTAGACCATCTCTACCAGCACGTCCACATTCCTAAGAATCAAAATGATAAACTTTTTAGTCAATGTCATACCTATCAAGAGTTCAAGGCATTATGCCCCATTAAACTTATAAATGAATTTCAAAAATTACCTGATGATAACCTTCAATGGATTTTGGGAGAGAATGATGGATAACAAAACGTACATCAGGTTTGTTAATACCTAGTATGCGCAAATTGGGATCAAGTTTTGATGTCTTGACTACAAATGGAGGAAAATTCTTATGCAATAAATGAGGCAATACCCATTCCAAATGCCACAGTTGCACATATTATATTGATCTCATCTTTACTCCATTGTTTCTGAATGTAAGCTCTTTGAAGAGGATCCATGCTACCATGATAAAATGCTGCTTTATGTCCATATCCCTGAAAATATTGCAGGATTTTCAATAGTGTCTATATCCCTGAAAATATTGCAGGATTTTCAATAGTCTTAATGATGCAAAAGACACTCAATTTTTACAATAGTTATGATCAACAAGCAATCTGGTAGATCTGTTTGCTAAACAAAAAACATAATGAACATACTTCTAATCTTTAGCAAATTTTTCTTTTAAAAAAAATGTCACTATTAAACCTTCACCCAGTGCCAAATATGGTTATCCTATGATCAAGTAATATTCTTTATAAGTCTTAACAACATAATGATTGAGGAAATAAACCAGTTAACAAACTAAGAAACGAACCAAATTAAATTAAGCTTCTAACAAAATTGCTCCAAAATCCTAAATAAGACAACCACTAAGAGACTTCCATTTAAAGATTTATTCTCCTAAAGAGAACTTGCCACAATAAACACTTGCAAATGTAAAAAAAAAAAGACTTAAATTCCTACTTTGCATTATTTTCCCCTATTAAGACTCAACTCGAGGTGAGTTATCAATTTCAATTAGGGTCCTTTTCAATGATTAAGAAAAAGGAGTAAACATCATCTAAAACATAGCCCTCACTAAAGTATAATGTCTCTAAGACTTAACATCATAGGGAAAAAAAATCTCTAAGTATAATGTCTCTAGCAAACACTAATCAATTAATTTTAATTTGCTTGTATTTCAATTTTATTTAACAACATAAGGAAAAAGAATGTTGGCAAAAAAAAATAATTAAATAACTACTTCTGTTATTCCAATGAAGCTTCTTCTACTGCAACAATTGCAACAAAGCATAATTATAAAAATTGGATAGAAAATCAAATTAAATAAGTTCTGAACAATCAATTTAGTGGTTAAACCAATAGATGAATTTATTAAATTATATGGCTATACAAACATTGACCCAACCAAATCTATTAGTTAAACCAACCTTGGTCAAACAATTAAATTGCAAATCTATTGATTGCATTCATATATTATACGCTTAAGTAATGATAATAAACTGAATTGAAGTATCGTAGCTAGACACTAGGTAAACTACAAACAATGACAGTTGAAGGAATGAAGCGTGGAGGATTAGTAACACAAGCGATAACAAGATAAGATCTATAGGATTTCCTTCTATCAACTTCAAAAGCAATTAAATAATCAATCTAATCAAAAGATCTAATATACCCTCCATGTCATTACTTTTTTATAAGGATACATTTGGCATTTTGGATGTGTAAGGTCCAATGCCCAATTTTTCTTGTTTAATTAAAACTTAACATTTGAACCCTTTATTTTCCTTTCACTTCTTCATGAACTAAATCAAGTTGCAAGTTGATTTCGATTTTGACCAATTTTGGCGTCAAGTTGCTCTAATTTATAACTACAGTTGTCAATCGGGCCGACGGCAAGGAGGACCGACCTATGGCAGGCCAACAATATGACAGGGCAAAGTAGGCCAACCCGTCATCTTGGCGGATTAGAAAATCCCCAACTCAAGACAAGTTGCAGGTTAGGCGGGTCAACCTGTGAATCCACCAAAAAATAAAATAAAATAAAAAAGTTTGCGACGGCTTGGGTTGGCCGATTGCTCATCTAGTTAAGAGAAAATGCTCATCGAGCAAAATGAATTTAACACCTATTACTCAGTAAAATGCAAGTTAAGAAAGCTTACCATAAAGATGATTATAAACAAATCTAGTAACCCTAATTACATCAATGCACTATAAAAGAACGGCAAGTGTGCTCTTAGTTTTGTTGAACATGAGAGGCATGCCAAGGGACCTCAACTACTATTCAAGGTGCATGAGCGACAACTTCAACATTTCCTCAACCCACAGACCAACCCAAGCCCACCACAGGCGGATCCACACGGGTTGCGGGCTCAAGAAAATTGGCCTACCTCAACCTGCCTTAAAATGGTTTGATTAAATTTCAACCCAACCCGCTTAAATTTTTTGGCGGGGCGGACAAACCCGATGGCCCAACCCAAATTGAAGGCTCTATTTATAACTAGTATGTGTTGTTAGATCTCAGCTAAAGGAGAGAGCAAAGTTGTAATGTGACAAGTGATTAGCATGCAATAGAGATGACAAATTAAAAAGATATGTCTTGTGAATCTTCGTGACCCACAGATGGCAATATTATCCAACATGGGCCACTAGCAAGGCCTTGGGCAACAAGCACAGTAGCGAGAATGCTCAATGTCACTAGTGTTGAAAGGAATAAGTTTAAAATTCATATTTATGTAGAAGATCCATATAAATCAAATCTAACTATGATGAAGACTTCATGTGTGTTACAAGCAGTGTTCTAAAAGGCGCCGCCTAAGCAGTGCTTAGGCAGTGGGCGACTGCCCACCCACCCGCCTTTTGCAAGGCAATGCTGGTAGGCATCCTCACATTAAGGCCGCCTAGGCGACTAGGCGTCACTTAGGTGCAGGGCGTTCAATTTTTCTTTTAAAATAAAAGCCTTCCGAATTGATTGACCGATCGATTGAACACTTCCAATAGATTAGTCGATCGATTGAACACTTCTAATTGATTAGCATGAGTTTTGCGAGAAACAGAAGTCTGCTGAATTGATTGGCCGATCGATTAAACAATTCCAATCGATTGGCATGAGTTTTACGAGAAACAGAAGTCCGCCGAATTGATTGGCCAATCGATTAAACACTTCCAATCCATTGGCATGAGTTTCGCGAGAAATAGAAGCTTACCAAATCGATTGCTAGGAGTTTCACGAGAAACAGAAGGTTGCTAAATCAATTGATGAGTTTCTACCAATCAATTGGCGACGACGAAAGGGGTCTATATTTTGATTTTTGAATCGTTTAAAAGGGGTTTTTCCTATTCGAGCAGCAGATGCCTCTTCATCTCCCCCCCCCCCCAATCGATTGAACACTTCCAATTGATTGACATGAGTTTTGCGAGAAACAGAAGTCTGCTGAATTGATTAGCCGATCGATTAAACACTTCCAATCGATTGGCATGAGTTTCGCGAAAAATAAAAGCTCACCAAATTGATTGCTAAGAGTTTCGCGAGAAACAGAAGATTGCCAAATCGATCGGCGACGACGAAAGGGGTCTATATTTTGATTTTTGAATCATTTAAAAGGGGGTTTTCCTCTTCGAGCAGCAGATGCCTCTTCATCTTCCCCCCCCCCCCCCCCCCTCTCTCTCTCTCTCTCTCTCTCTTCTTCATCAAAGAGGAGCAGTAGCCGCCTCTTCATCTTCTCCCTCCCCTTCTTCTTCTTCATCAAAGAACGGCATCTTTGCTGCCATTTTCTTCTCCAACAGCCACAACATCAGCCCTAGCTGCTGCCTTTATCCCAGCCAACAACCACTAGCACCCTGCCTTGTTTCTTGACAACAGCCGCCAGAGCTCGCCGTAGCTAGCCAAGGCTGCCAACGACGAACTGCTAGGCCGGAGGGGAGCACCTTGTTCCCTCATTTCCAGCCTTCGACAGCCTCCTTTTCTTCCTAGTAACTTTTTCTTCTACTAGGTTAGTAACAACATCCATGGTTTAAGTTGGTTAATAAAATTCAATTGTGTGTTATTAAATCTTGTATGTTATTGCTGGGCTTGAATTAATAATTGATTTTTTGAATGTTTGATAACCATTGCTCGACTCAAATGATTTTTTTTTTAAATTGATATTGATAATTTTTTACTTGTGTAGTAAAATGTCGAGTATTATATCTTCTGAAACATCTAATTCAATGATGGAGATTGATACCCCTTTGAAACGTAATTTGGATGACGTTGGATGGGAATTTACGAACTTGGTGGATCCTAAAAATTTAGATAAGTTGAAATGTAAGTTATGGAAAAATTACTAGTGATGGAATTTATAAGATCAAACATGTTGCCAATATCAAAGGAAATGTCGGCCCGTGTAAAAGTCTTCGGATGAGGACAAAGTAAAGTGTAAGAAAGCCATTAAAGAAGCAAGAACAAAAAAAGCAACAAAAGAATATGAATGAAATTGATGTAAGAGAAGAAGTTGTTCTCGAAGAAAATGAGGAAGATGAAGGGAGTCTACGGACAAGAAGAAATCCGCTTACTCTTGGCCCTATGAACTGATTTACATCCATCATTGATCCCAAATCTTTATTAAGTGGAAGTAAGAAGATAAAACAACAAATATTATCGATGCACTTTAGAAGCAAAGGACACACAATGTACACCAATATTTAGCTCGATGGGTGTACGAATCCAGTATTCCTTTTCATGCCATTGACAATGATAGCTTCAAGAGGTTTGCGGAAGCGGTTGGTCAATTTGGCCTAGGTTATCATCCTCCAACTCAATACATATTAAGGGAGCCTTTATTAAAGGAAGAAGTAGATAGAACTAAAAGTCTATTAAAGAAGCAAGAAGAAGAATGGGCTTTGAATGGTTGCTCAATTTTGACTGATGCTTGGACCGATCGGAAAAGAAGTATCATGAATTTGTGTCAATTGTAAAGAAGGCACAACTTTCCTTTCTTCTAGGGAAGCATCGAATGAAGCACATACCGGGAATTATATATCTGAATATGTGGACAAGTGCATTAAAGAAGTTGGGCCCCAAAGTGTAGTTCAAGTGGTAACAGACAATGCTTCGAATAATATGGCAGCAAAAGATTTGTTGAAAGAGAAGATGTCACATATATTTTGAACTTCATGTACAACTCACACCGTGAATCTTATGCTTCAAGGAATTGGGAACCAACCTAAATTCAAAGGAGTGAGTGAGAAGGCAAAGAGCTTAACAATCTTTATTTATGCACATCACAAGGCGTTATCAATGATGAGAAAGTTTACCAAAAAAAAGGGACATAGTGAGGTAGAGAGTAACATGATTTGCAACCGCTTTTCTAACTTTGCAAAGCTTGATGGAGAAGAAAAGTGAACTAAGAGCTATGGTTGCTAGTGAAGAATGGAATGCATGCCAACATTCAAAGAGTGCAAAGGAGAAAGTTGCATATAATACCGTTATGAGTGCTTCTTTTTGGAATAGGGTAAGTTTTTGCTTGAAGGTGTTTGCCCTTTTAGTTAAGTTGTTTCGTCTTGTTAATTGGGATAAGAAGTCATCTATGGGTTTTATGTATGGAGAATTACTTAGAGCGAGAAAGGAGATTAAAGTGACATTCAAAAATCAAAAGCTTCAATATCGTCTAATTATTGATATTATTGATGAGAAAAGTCGTAATCGGCTTAATAGCCCACTACATTTAACGGTCTACCTC
Organism: Zingiber officinale; assembly: GCF_018446385.1. Lineage (NCBI taxonomy): Eukaryota > Viridiplantae > Streptophyta > Magnoliopsida > Zingiberales > Zingiberaceae > Zingiber > Zingiber officinale. Next base: position 112,259,072 of record NC_055989.1, on the reverse strand, counting down.
TTGAATCCTTATTGCTCCTTCAATGACCGGAACATAGGAAGTGAAGAGGTGGTCACAAATGGATTTTTCACTTGTGTTGAAGCATTCTTTCCCGATGGTATTAATAGCCAAAGTGGGGTAGTAAATGTGGAGTTGTTGAAGATATCAACAAAGCGGAGGGATTTGGAAGAGCATTGGCTATAATTGGATGCACAAAAAATGATGAGAAATATGATTAGGGTAAGAACTAAGTAATAATTGCTTACTTTATTTTGTGATTTTTATTGCTTGTTTCTTGATTTTGCTTATTGTTATTGTTTGATTTTTTTTATTTAGTTGGATGGTAGCATCTTTTTGGAAATGGTGTACCTAAATTGCAAAATATGGCTAAAAAGATATTTTCTTTAACTACAAGTTCTTCAAGTTGTGAGAGAAATTGGAATACTTTTGAGGGGGGTAAGCACTTAATTACTTATTATGTAACTACTAATTAGTAATTACTAAATGTCTAAATATGTATTCAATATTAATATTTTTCTTTAATGTAGATTCATACAAAGAAAAGAAATATACTAGATACTGGAAGGTTGAACAATTTAATCTAGGTTCAATTCAATGCCAAGATCATAAACAAAAAGAGAAGACAAGAAGAAAAAGGAGTTGATGTGCTACTTGCTAGTGAAGCAACTATTGCACAAGGATGGATTGTTGATGATGGAGATGAAGATGTTGAGACAAATATTGAAAATGTAAAAGAACTTCACGAAGAAGAATTTGTATTGGATGAAGAAGAGGAAGATGTCATGAATTTTGAGTTTGAATCCGATACAAAGGAAGTATTGGAGAAATATGGAGATGAACTAGAAGAAGAATTAGGGATATAGGATTATATGAGTTCTTTTGTGTACTTTTGCTATTTTCACTGTATGTTAAAGTTGAACAAATTAATATTTTGAATTTTGATTAATATTTTGCTCCTTGTCAGTTTGTATACTTTTGCTATTTCGGACTATTTTCATTGTATGTTGAAATCAAATTATGCATATTTTGTGAGAAAAAAATATTCTACCTCAGCGCCTAGGTGTTGGACAGCGGGTGACCACCCGCCTATCGCCTAGCGCTTTTTAGAACATTGGTTACAAGGTTAAAGATAAAAAATGTTGTTGGCAAAGGAGACTAAAGATTTCCTTGCTGTTGGAGCAAAGCAGATATGGTCAACTTCTTCAAGTGGAAGTTTTGCGGAGCTTGTCACTATGGGATCCTACAAGAATGGTGGCTTAAGGAGGCGAACGATGGTTGGTGGAAGGTGAATATGGGTGCTATCAATGAAGTTGTGGCAAAGTTGAAAGAGCATAGGGCATTGGTTGAAGGCCACAAAGCATAATCGATCAAGTCTATAGGTGGTCCTCGTACTAGTTAAATAGGTTAGGTTGTGAAAGATGAGAAGGAGGTGGATGGAAGTTGCTAGGGAAGGTGGTCATGGAAGATTTTGCATGTTGTAAGGTAGCAAAGGAAAGGTGAAGATGGATGAAGTGAGTAAAAGGGATAGAAGTGATGGGCAGTGAATGCACAAAGATAAAGGAGATTTAAGAGATTGTGAAGAAGTCGATTATGAGTTCCAAGTCTAATAGTCACATAAAGAGTTGATATCATTTGATGTGGCAGAAAAAATAAACAATCTCATACAAAGAAATAAACAAACTCAATAAAAATTGACCAAAATAATTATGTAAAAAAAAAACAGCTCAAGTGAGCTCTTTTTAAAGACTTTGACCCCAAACAAATTTAGAAAATAAATTAAATTATTTTAGGAAAGAAATAATCCTACATCCAAGATGATTCAATCAAATTAAGAAATAAACTAAATTGCAAATTGTGAGAAAAAATAATTAAATTTATATTAAACTAAACCAAAACTTCTCTAACCAGATAATCAATTGACTTGGGGAGTTCCTTTATAGACTTATTTTATTGAAGATGTGAACTCACTAAAATAAAAACTTACAACTAAAAACATACAAAACATAATTCGTTAGAACTCAATCAAGAAAATTATGTACAACTGAAGTTGCAATTGGCAAGTTAATCTATAATGTAATCTTCTAGGGGAATAATTAACTTGTAGCTTCATTTAAAAAAAAGTAGGAAAACAACAGTTAATATATCACTACATTGAGGATGTGTTGCACCCCAAACATAAGTAAATAGAATAAGCATAACCAGCTAATACAACAATGTGTGAATACCCAACATAATCACACAAGAGAAAGCATAATGGACAGTGGACTGCTGAGCAAAATTTTGATTTCATCCCATATAAAATATCTAAAAAGAATGCTATTTGACCAAAAGAACCTGTAGCTTTTCTGCCACTTTTTCGCAATCCATTCTAGAGAGACAATACACGATGCCACATTCATCAAAATGATTTTCCTTGATGAAATTATGAATGTCCTCTAGACACTTTTTTGTTTTTGGTATTACAGAATACCTGAAAAGAAAAAAGAGGGGGAAATAACCAAAAACAAATTGAAATTTATAGTATTTTATTAGCACTTACCATAAGTTTGAGCGATTAAAACTCTGTCGAAAAATAATGCAATTGATTAGACCAAGAGCTTGTACAACATCTTCCTTTACACTGACGGTTGCAGTAGCAGTCAAAGCAAGTACTGGAACATTTGGAAACTTCTGCTTCAAAATGCCAAGACCCTATTAAAGAAACACATAAATCAGACTAAATTTTATTTGTTTCCAAAAGATGTTGACTTTTAGGATATTTAATTACCTGATAATCCGGTCTAAAATCATGACCCCATTGACTTACACAATGGGCTTCATCAATAACAATTCTAGCCAAGCGTTCATTAGAATGCAAAGATCCCAGATGTCTTAACAAAACATCACTCCTGTGGTCAAATATAAATTTCAAAATAAAAAATCATCAAAAAAAGCTAAGAAAGCAAAAAATCAACGTTCTTACAATTGATTGATGGAAAGACATTGCATATCTTTTACTTTTATTATAACAATCTAAATGAATTTAAATCAGGGAGATGAAATACCAAAACAACAGCATAGCAATTATTTAATTTAAAAGTTAGTCAGATTCTCCAAAATAGCAAGTTGTAACAACCAGAGTAGCTGGATATTTTATCCTCCACTGAGGTTTGTATGATGACTGAAGATAGTAGTAAAAGAAGGAACAATAGACCATTATGCACGGACATCAGTAATAACTCCAAATACTAAAACTGGGATTAAAAAACAAAACACATAAAGATAAATATAGCTTCATCAGAAGAACCTGCTTAGTTGTTAAAGTAGTTGTGCAGTCCCAAACCTAACTATTTAGTATCAACTGCATGGGCCTTCTTCCATGATCTTTAATGAGGAAAGCCTAACTAAACAAAACCTTCATATTTTGATAGTCCTAACTGTATAGTAAAACTAGATTGACATTTTCATTATATTAAGGATGGCTTCTATCACTTCTAACCAAAAAAATCTTGGAAAGTATTGTACCACTTCTCACATTACTTACTTAAGTATCGCAACTTCTTCAGTGCATCTCTATGTCTCCTTTAAACATGTCAACAAAGCCTAGTCTTCTTTATCGTGTTCATGTTGCAACACCCCACATTATTCTCTTTCTAGTTATGTCACTAACTTTTTCAATATGATGAGGCTTTTCCTTGAGTTATGGAAAGACAAGTAAAAAATTGTATTTAGGACCTTCTGTCATTTCCATCAATATCATTCATCATCGTCATCAGGCTGTGTATCTCCCAACTATAGCTGACTTTATGGACTTAGCAAGCCCTACGCAAGACTAGATCACAACTACTGTTCAAATGAAATTGACCAATATTTTCTTTGACCCTCTCTACCTATTACACACCATTCTAATTAATTTAACTCTTATCACTATAGTCTTCTAGACCTTGTGTATCAATCCAAATTATAATATCTGCTTTGACCTCTTTAAATGATGGTATAATATCAGTTTATCGTAGCCCAGTTATTCATTCATCTGAAATTCACTGCAAATTGTCAGTAATAGCTCAACTCTTTCCAATATTTTTACGTGAGTTTCGTTGTGTTATTCCTTGTATATTTTTCTATAAAAAAAAGCTTTAATGATTTTACTACTAAATGCCAAAAATAGTGGATCAAACAATGTTGGAATCACCTACATTTTAACTTTTATAGCATTAATGGTTTTGTTTGTGCATATAATACACTGTCCACTGCCTAAGTAGTTGAATTATGAAACAGCTAATGATGTCAATATGATAATCCTATGTTGTATAGAAAAAACTTACTTTGCAATTTTTTCTGGAGTGACATACAGCAGTTTGTATTTGCAAACATCAGACATCAGTTCCCGAAAAATATCCTGTTGTTCAGCCCATTCAATATTGGCACCAAGATAAGTAGCAGGAATGTTTGCCTGCTCAAAAAAAAATGTAAAACAGCTCAGTTTAGAGTATTTTACTTATGAATAGTGAAACTTCATTACACTGTCTGTAATACCTGTAATAAATGCATAATTTGATCTTGAATGAGTGAGACAAGAGGAGAGACAACTAATGTTACTCCAGAGCTGATGAGAGCAGGAAGCTGCAAGAAAACTTCTATATACAGAGCCAGCCAAGAAAAGTATATTTGTGCTACATGAGTTCCAAAATAGCAATTATGTAATGCTTCTCAAATAATATTACCTAGAATGGCAGAAATTGGTTTAACAATAAAAGTTTAAATGTGAATCACAATCCCTAATGAGGATTAAGAAAAATGGGACTAAACTTTTGTACATATTAGACAGGAAAAACAGATTCAAAATTAAGTATATAGCCTACAATGATATTATACCTGGTATGTCAAACTCTTTCCACCACCAGTTGGCATTAAAACAAAGACATCACAACCACTCATTGTAGCATTGATCACCTCTCTTTGATTGGGGCGAAATGAGTGATTACCAAACACTTTTCTGTTGTTAGCCTAGGAAGAAGGAAAATTCAATAGTACCAAACATAATAAAGATGAAAAATCACAAAGAAATTTAAAGGGAGGAAATCACCTCAAGTTTCTTTGTCCATGGAAAGTCTAAACTTTTCCATTTTTTATCTCCAGATCCTTCAATGTAATTAATGTCAAGAAGCTTTGGAGTAAATACTTGTCTGTCTGCAGGTGTAGTCCCAAACTGGTTTGCATAACAGGATGGAGTAGGTGAGCTCCAAGTCATAGTATCTCCTGGTTCATTTCTTATGTAAGCCTGGGAGTTAAAGTTGACAGGATCTGTCATACTTGAGGGAATCTCAAGTTGAAAATTCCTTGAAGTAGTTGTTGATGCCATGAAAGATGATCTCTGTCTTTCTTCATCTTGATTTGAAAGGGAAAGGTCTTTCTCAAGATGCTGAATCTTATTTTTGAGATGTAAACTGGCACAAATATTAGGGGCGACAAAAAATATTCATTAAGGAGAAAAGAGTTCTCATGTAGCAAAGCATTCAAGTACATGTATACAAGGACAAACCGCTCCTGATTAAGATTTTTGCAGTGTTCAGGACTAAGCTCAGAAGCATTATCAAGAAGTTCAGTTGAGACAGTAATGAGCCTATCTTTCATCTGCTGCAAATGAACTGAAGCTCCTGGGCACTGACCTAGCTGCATAGTTCATGCCAATACCATGAAGAATGTATAAACTAGTAGCCAAAAAGCTTGTGTTGCACTAAAGATTTTACCTTGGAGCCATGAATACATAACTCACAGAGTTTCAGTGGCAATGCGTCTTCACCAGGGAGTCCTATGTAGCTTCTAGAGACTGGAGTGAAAGGTGCCTGTTTAGATACAGAACCTTCTGGTGTGCCAGTTACTTGATAGTGTTCCATAACTATTTGGTCTACATCGATACTCTGAAATTCATAATTACTATGATTTATATGAAGCCTCCAGCAGACAACCATATCTGAATTTTAAATTAGAACTCCCTAAACAAAGAAATTGCTAAATCCTACCTGCAATAATTCATCATCATCAAGGGCATCTAAAAATATGTCATTGGCAAGATTATCAACAGAATCACACGCAGCTTCATTGGTATCAACAATCATATGAGAAGAAGTTTGTGGCATCACTGTTTCAGTGACAAATGGTTGTCTTGGTCCAGAAGATGCTTCATCATTTTTACTAAAATTTCCACAATTCTGTGTATCATCTCTAGGATGTGATCCGCAGTGTGAATCATAGATGACTTTGGAGCTCCGGTTTTCACGACATGAATGTTCAATCTTTTGTGAATTATTAACTTTTTTAACCATGTGAGAGGGTGGCAGAGATACATGAAATTTATTATGGTCCTGTATTGCAGAAGTTACACCAGGCCTTAAGTAGTTCCTGTCTGCCATCTGCATGTTGCAAAAATCTTGCCAAGCCTGAAATGATTAGAATTACAAAGTAAATCAATCAACATGAGCAGTCTGATGTGCCAAAAAAATTGCCAACATGTTTGAACAATATAAAAGAAAGAATATGCAACCTGAAGCACAAAAAAATGATAATCTATTCAGTTATTTTTAGACCAAAGATTAGGCCCAATGACCCTAGTAAAGTAAATAGCAAATTTAAGAGTAAAAGATAAAGTTCAACATTGACAATATCAAACTATTAATTATAGCCAATAAAGGAAAGATCTATAATCAGGCATAATACATTTAAATTACCTTCTCAACATGTTGTACTTGCAGAGGCTTAGATCCTTGAATTTTACAAGCAACTGACCTGATGATTCATATATTAAGATGAAGGAATGAGCTAAATTTACATTTATAATAAAAGCACATAAAAATTATTTAAATAATAAAATTAGTAATATGCCCATACAATCTCATTTTGAACAAGTGTTGGATCACTAAGAATCTGGTATAATGGCGCTGAAAAGAAGAAAATATTGATAAACTTAAATTGCAAAAACCCAACATTGAATAACATGCATGCAAATATTAAATTTGAAGGTTGAATTGTAGAGAGAAATTTTAGAAACTAAAGGTTTTAAGTTAAGTAGAATTGACAAAATATTCAATAATAAGGAAACAAGCAAATGAATAGTTATCACAAATCAACATAGAATCCCAATAAGAGTTTCAAAAACATTGATCCTCTTATTCAACAAGAAAAAAAATGTTAATGTAGATATCATAAATAGGATATAGAGTGCATGAATTAAATGGAAAGCATCTGAAGTCAAGTATCACCATCATGTTTTCTTAGGATAAAAGAAACATTTTATAAGATATTAGCACAACTATAGAAGAAAGTGTTGGGCAATTAGGGAACAACTAAGAGAAAAAGTTAATGTTGCATATTAGACTAAGATGGATATCTTGGATAACTTGAAAAGATAGAATCAAAGACACTACTGACAAGGAAAAATTAGAAATAGCTCCAAGAACAATAAAATGAAAGGATATATGTTAAGAAGATATAAACATGTTCAAAGATGTCAAATAGATTGTATAATTAGATAAGTTGGTTGAATAAACTAGAATTGAATGTGTAAGGGGTAAAGGAAGACCAAAGAAATCTCTAGTTGAAATAATTGAAAAAAAAATTAATAGATCTCAACATTGCTAGTAATATAATCTTGCATAATATTCAATTGAGAGGACTAACATAGTGTTGATGAGGATGAGGATGAATATAAAGTTTGATGAAGTGTTGCTTAAGTTCAATGTTAGAACATATAATAGGATTCAGTACAGTTGAAATGATTGCAAAAGTATGAAAGAAGTGGAATCACAGATCTTAATTCTTGAAAAATTATATAGATAACTTAATACAGATCTAAAAAGGCCCAGTTTGGTTGCATATGCAATCACCTAGCTGAATTTTGAATGGAAGCACATGGTAGCTACGTATGGCATGTGCCATCTGCATGTGCAATTGAAAATTTTCTTATTTGGTTAATTGGAACTAATTTAGAAGAACCAAATTGATTTAAAATTTAAAGTATCATATTCCATATCGTAACTTGTAAATATTAACTAAAGTACTTATCTTGCAAGTAATAAATTCTTTAGATATCAATATAAATATTTAAAACTAACTGCGCATGCTCTCACATATTGCATATGCACTATGCAATGGGTCTACCTCATACCACCTGCATACATTTCTCAAGAAATTGCAACACTGTAAAAATGCTTCTATCTTCCTCAAATTTCACTAAAATTATTGGGAAAAGGCTTGGAAATCTCTAGCTCACATGATTGTTAGGGCATGCTCAAGGATTCTAATATAATGAATACACACTCATATATGCATTTTGACAAACATTCATACCAAAAACAGGCAAAACCTTTGAGAAAAAATACCTTGTAATCAACATGTCATCAGCACCTTTTTCAGATTGAGGTTTTTGTGTTGATAAAGAGAACAAAAAGGCAGAGCTCAGAAATTTTTCTTGACATGAAAATTCCTCAAATGCAGATGTGTGATTGAACCAATTGGTCTTGATGGATTTGTTCCCATTAGCAGATTTAAACCTGCTTTCACTCTGCATCTAAACATATGAAACTTTATCGGATTTAGCAGAAAATTGTTGATAAGAACTATTTTTCTGTGCACTGTTATACATGATATGAATTTTAATATTCATCAGTAATCCTCCTTTCCTATCATGATTACATCTTCTAATACAACCTATTAGATAAATGAGGAACCAGAACTATTATGCTGAGATAGTAAAAAGAAGCTTTTTATGTCTACGGACTCCATTAACAACAACACAGTTAATAGAAAGAGTGGCTAAGAAAGCTAAACAACTCAAATAGAGACTGGTGTTCAGACTGAAAAGAAGAAATAGTATCCAACTACCTTACGGAAAAAATATCAGAGTATCAAATTTACTAGAGAAAATTAGCAGCGGGTCACATGTAGGTTAATTCAAATAATACCAAGGAAAAATGGTGCTAGTCATTTCTACATTCAATGCAAATTGTTCATTTTTCTCTTAATGTGGTAAAGTAACTTGAGCCGCCACCAACGCCTTTGAGGCATATCACATCTGATTTATGATCAGCACAGCATCGCTTTGCAGGTATAGGGGAGCTCCTCTTCATATGAAGATCCTCATAGACTTCAGAAATTCCAAGCTGTAATGTAGTTCTCTTTATGTTCATAATATTTAATTTTCCTACAAACATAACTAGTTAACTTCACCACTCAAATGAGAGGCAGGACGACGACAACAACAACAACAAGAAGCTACCCTGCTAGTCAACTGTCAAAATAGAGCCCTGATTTCGGGTACCCAAACATCAATGAACCATTTATCTCAATGTGAAGAAGTATTTAAGAGAAAGTCCAGCAACAGCTCCTATCACCAAACTCCTAAGGCGACCATGTAACCAAGAACAAGGGCAAAACATTGGTGTTCAGTAAATTAGAAGAATTGGCATCAAAAAGTAATGAGAAATTGGGGGTATAAAAGGAGGAAACATCAATCCAAAACTAAGCAGCTAGATTTTCATTAGAAGGTGTGAAAACCATAAATCAGCACAAGGGTTTGCACTGGAGGAGGAATTATAAGCAGCAAAAAACGATTGAAAGGGGCATATCTCATCAAACTGCTTTTGGAAAATATGGTCCTTGATTAAATAAACTGTGGAGAGGGGAGCTTAAAATGGGTTCCGAAACAATTAAATTGAGTTCTCAGGCCAAAACGAACTCGTTTTAGATCAGGAGCTTTCAACGATCAAGTCAGTGACCTTATAAAGGAAAAGGAAAACCACGATCTCCGTCTTGAAGACTGCGATCTCAACAAATATCGCACAGTATTGGAACATCATCAATTTATCCCCGAGCCTTGATTTTTCGCAACCAAAAGATCTAATTTTTCCGTCCCCATTCAATCGTTAAAGAAAATAATATTACAATAGCAGGCGTATTTTGAAGCAGCATACATTCAAAGACCAAAAAAAAAAAAGTTCATTCACAAAACATTCGGAAAATTTTTTTACAAAATCCGGCCAGATAGATTACTTCGACCAACAGATCCAGAAAATGCCCTAGATATCGAATCATTCGGAGGCCTGTCCAAGACAGAGATCATGACCTAAACAGTAGTGCGAATCAGAGACATTACCAGCGATCCCAGTGTTGCGAGAGAGTACAGTCGCTATAGAGAAGCCATGCCCGTGGGTGGATCTTGCCGGCAACAAGGAAGAGTGAGGGCGGGAGAATGGGAAATGCTTTCGGCCCCGCACACAAACACGCTGTTTCTTTCAAATTTGGGGAGGGCGGAAATGGGCTTCAATCATGGATCGAGAATAATGGGCCGAATCAGGCCCATGGACACGCATGCTGCAGTTGCCTAATAAACTCATTTAAGTCACTTATGGTATGGACGGAAAAACCAAACGGTAAAAGTAAACCTGCCCATTCCAATTTGGACCCCACCCGGCCTGAATAATGGATCGGTTATCAGTTCACCTAGCAAATCAGGCTTGAACCGTGATCAGCTTGACAGGGACCGGGATGCTCGGGAGGAGCTTGAGGCACCCGGACATCTGAGGATCGTTTAAAAAATAATATATAGTTTAAAAAATAATATATAGTCGTTGGAACAATATGTTATTGTTGGAAACGTCGATTAATCGGCAATTTTAACCATTGAGTTAGGTGGGTAGGTTTTTTAATATTTTTTTAGGGTTAAGATTATTTAACTATTTTTTATCAATAGCTATATTGTAGTGTCGATTACTTTGTGAACTTTATAAATAAGGAACTCATTTCATCATTTTTACATAATCTTCTCTACTCTCATTTTCATACTATTTTGGTGCATACCCTTGAGGAAAACTCCTCTTACCATGTAGCCACTTGACGATTAGTTATAAGTTAAATTCGTGATTTATCTCATTTCATATAACTCAATGACTGATTATGAGTAGACCCGAACCTGGTTTGGAACCACCGATTTGATGATTTTTTTGGAGGCGACCCTTAACTTTAATCATCCAAAATAGTTATGATTCATGATTCAAAATTGCTGGTTCACGATTCGCCACAATTGGTCACGATTCATGCACGGTTTGCCACGATTAAAAATTATTATAATTTAAAAAAAAAATATAAATTCATAAAAAAACTTACACTTATTTAAGTTAATTACATATCCCTTTAGGTGATAGAGAAATCAAAACTCATGTAGTTCTCTTACCTTTTTGCCCTTTTACCTTATGAAGTAACATTGTTACTTACTTTTATTTCTCATTCATGTAATATTTGCTCCTTGAATATCAAATTCTTGGATTTCATCATCTAAAAGTTACAATCCTTAAATTCTTTTTTTTTTTTTTTGGCTCTACTTCAGTCGTTAAGTAATGCTCAGTCGTCCAACAAGTTAAGAGATAAAATTAATCGTCGTTCGTCCAATATATTATTATCGACACTAAACATCTATTCCACGGTAACTATGGACACTAGATAAATTAAAATTTCTTTGATAATCATGAATAGGATTGGACCTTAACACAGTCTCAAGGTGCATTTGTCTCAAAGTCCATTATCTTAGGGGGCCATAAAAAAATGATCTATTATATATACATATATTTTAGCTTGAGCTATTGTGTTAAGTGGTTAAGAAAAGAAAATATACAGCCCTTCTATGTGTTTAAGTGGCCTATATATGCAATATTTTGTCAATATAATTAATAAATTAAAATCTGAAATTCTTTTCAGCCCTAAACTTCAAGTCTTCAATTAAATGTTTCAACTTTCAACCATCTTGTCTCTCGGTCTTTAAACATTGCAAATTTACAATCAGTGAATATGATTATGATTTGCACGTTGTGGATGATCGTCGGACTCAAATAGTGAAGGACAGAACTCAAAAGGTCAGAATGAGTGCTTAAAATTGTTAGCTTCAAGTCATAAATTTGGTAAACTGGAAGTCTAGAATTATATCTAGAAGGTATGGCCGAAATCCTTTTGATTTCTTATTCAAAAACACTATTTTGCTTTTTGTGATGCACGAGCTGTAGTTAATTTGATTTTTATTTTGTGTTGAAATTTTCTTATAGTTAATGTAATTTCTTAGAAATATTTGGACAACTTAAAAATGTAAGAGTTTTAATATTTTGATCATTCTTATACATTTTTTAGGTAAAATATATAATTAATAGTTCTTAATCCCAAACATCTATCTAGCTATCAGAAAAGAAAGATAAAGTAAAAGGAGGAAGCACTAATTCAAAATTAAACTTGAGATATTGATAAATATCTTTCTAGTAAGAAGAGAATGATGGTAGAAGAAATAATTGATAATCCAATGAATATGGAACAAGAGAATGAAACAACATTAATGTTGAAGTACTTGATCAATCTTTGGATATAGAATTGATTCAAACTCTCAATCTCAATGTAAATGAATCAAATGACGAAGATGATGTGGATGTGGTTAATAATCAATCTGAAAATCAAGAGACTTTATTTCCACTTAATGTTGATAATTCGGGAAATTGGGATAAGATTGATTAAAATATTTGAGATTTTTTAGTTGAAAGAGGTCCAAGTGGAGTTGATGGTATTTTGTTTCCTAAGGACAATAATGGTAAGTATTTTGATGCATCACATTACAAGAGATTACTACCTAATGGTGAAAAAATGATAGAAAGTGGTTTGTGTATTCAATTTCTTCAAACAAAATATTTTTGTTTATGTTGCATTTTGTTCCAAACTCAAAGTACCACGTACAAAATTGGTCAATTGGCTAATGAAGGGTACAAAGATTGGCATAACTTGAGTCGGTTTGAAAAATCATGCAACAAGTAAGGAACACATTAATTATATGATTAATTGGATTCAATTGGAGAAAAGGTTGAAAAAAATAAGACAATCGATGATGGCATGTAGGTAGAAATCAACAAGGAGAAGGAACACTGGAGACAACTATTAAAGAGGATAATTGCTCTTGTGCATAGATTGACAAAAAATAATTTGGCGTTTCGAGGAGATTATGAGAAAATTTTTGCTAAAAATAATGGTAACTTTTAGCAAATGATCGAAATAATAGCTGAGCTTGATCCAATAATGAAAGAACACATTCGTCGAATGCAATCGAGTGAAACCCATTAAACATATCTTTATTCTAAAATCCAAAATGAGTTGATACAGATGCTAGCACATGAAGTGAAAAAATCAATCATTGTAAAAGATAAAAAGGCCAAATTTTATGCATTTATATTAGATTGTACTCCAGATGCAAGTCATGAGGAACAAATATCCCTTATAATACGTTGTGTGGATAGCTCTGCAATAATAGAAGAATATTGGGTTGAATTTTAGAAGGTAGATGATACATCAGGACATGGACTTTTTACTGAGTTAAAAACTGTGTTGAAAAATCTTAGACTTAATATTGATGATATAAGAGGCCGAGGATATGACAATAGATCAAATATGAAAGGAAAGTATAATAGAGTCAAAGAAGATTATTAGATATTAACCCCAGAGCTTTCTATACTCGTTGTGAATGTCACCACCTAAATTTGACATTATGTGATATTGCGAATTGTTGTCCTCAAGCTATGTCAGTTTTTGAGGTAATACAACGGATATATAAATTGTTATCATCTTCTACCAAACGATGGAAAATTTTCAAAGATCACGTGGAAGGATTAACATTTAAGTCATTGTCACAAACCAATTGGGGAAGCCACATTGAAAGTGTGAGACCGGTAAAAGAATAAATTTCAAAAATAATAGATGCTTTACTTGATTTAACATACATGGGTGATGATCCAACAGCAAAGAGTGAGGCTGAGCCTTTAGCAACACGTGATATTGAAAATTTTGAATTCTTGGTTGTTTGGTAATTTGGTACAAGTCGTTGCATTAAGTAAACATTATGAGCAAGGTTCTCTAAGTTGAAGATGTAGATATTGATGTTGTTATTAAACATATAAAGGGTCTTATGTTGAATTTTGAAGAATATAGAGAACATGGATTTGAAAAGGCTATTAATGAAGCTAAACAAATGACAAATAAATTGGGAATTGATGCTTCATTCAAGGAAAAATGTATTATTAGAAGAAAACAATAATTTAATGAAATTGTTACAGATGAGGTAACACAATCAGCGGGAGAATCTTTTAGAGTTAACTACTTTTTCTTTTTGATTGATCAAGGGTATTCGTCTCTACAAAGTCGGTTTAAATAATTTAAAAAATATGAAGAAACTTTTGGATTTTTATTCAATTTGGAGAAATTAAAATGTGTTGATGATGATAATTTGTTAAGATCTTGTGAAAATCTTGAACAATGTTTAAAGCATAACGACAATTCTAATATTGATGGACATGAGTTATTCATGGAGTTAACTCTCTTGAAGCATTCTTTACTAACAAAAACAAAAAAGAGCAATAGACATGTTGAATCATCTAAAAAATGTGGATGCCTGTTATCCGAATCCTTATGTTGCTTAAAAATTTTTGTTGACTATACTAGTTATAGTTGCAACTATCAAAAGAAGTTTTTCGAAGTTGAAATTGATAAAAAATTATCTTCGATCAATTGTATCACAAGAAAGATGGAACGAATTTACCATGCTATCAATCGAAAAAAAAATTATGGAATATCTTGATTACTAGTGGTTAATTGATATTTTTTATCAAAAATGACAAGATGTGTTATATTTAAGTGACTATTAGTAATATCTATAATTGTTTAACTAAATTACATATATTGTATATACAATTTCAAATTAGTATTTTGCTTTGTATTTTGTAGATCTTAATGAAGAAGACTTTTGATTAAGAAAAATTGATCGCACAATGTGAGGGGCCCAATTTTGGAACTTTGACTCAAGCCTATGAAAACTCAAGTACAACCTTGTATAGGTTATATCTCTCAATATATTTTGTTACTTAGGGGGTGCTTGGTTGGATGGAATGAGAGTGAGGAATGGGAAAGAGATTAAAAGTGGGTATTTGGTCTTGGAGATTGGTGGTGGGTCCCATAGATTCTTTACACTAAACATCAGAATGAGCCATTATCTAACAAAAGGAGGGAAATGAGAAAAAAATACTATTCGGATTCAAATCATATTTCACCAATTTTCCACTTCTATCAATCTTATTCACATTTTCATTCCCTTTCGCGAACCAAGCGCCTCCTTGCTGTCTATCAATAGCAGTCTTATTTATAGATTAATCATTTATTGATTTTTAATTAATTTCCATTCATTTTTAGATCCTGTCGGGAATCTGAGAAGACGGAGCTACCGGTGTGATGTGGCTGGAATGTTGACCGCATCTCCATGACCCGGATGATGAGTTGTCTTCTGTGTTGACCAAGTCATCAGAAGTCCTCTGGTTAATGGTACCTGTAGCCAGTGACCGGGTTGCCCCGATCCTCTGACCCCGGGGGGCATCCTCGGATGGATCGATGAGCTGATCGCGATATTGATCGAGTCGTCGTGACCCGAAAAGGTAGATGAATGTGAATCAACTGGGGAGTCAGATCTAGGGCGACAACACGGAACCTCGTGCAGCATGGGTCCAAAAGACAGCATGTAGGTTGAAAAATAACAACGGCACCTAGGTCGGACTACCACAGCGGCTCGCAGGGCAGAACACGACATGCAAGCCGGATAAAACCAACACCCCACAATCATAATAGCGGTATGAAGAGGGAAACACAATGGCTCGATGGCCAGCACACAACAATGATCAAATCTGCACTGCAAACGGTGAAGACGACAACTGTAAAGCCACCGAAGTCACCTGTAGACAATGGAGAGAAAGGGATGGCTGGCAGAGGCGGTCAGTGCTTGTAGCGAGACAAAGGCATGGCCGTGGAAGAGATGTGGCGCTCGCGTGCGTCGTCGCCAATGTCCTCGTATGTCGGCGGTGTGAGCGAAGGGCAGTGTCAGCCACGATAGAAGCTAGAGGCTGCCTGCGACCCTGATCGAAGAGGAGAAAGGGGAGCAGAGGCGCTTGGCCTCTGGACGCGATGGTGTCTGGCTCAGGACAAAGGCAGCGAGAGGGGCTCAGATCTAGCCAACGTCGGAGACGACAAAAGGGGGCGTCGGTGCTGGAGATGGTGAAGGGGGTGTCGGTGTCAGCGGCGAACCATGCGGAGGCAGCAGCTCAAAACTATTAGTACAGCGGGGCCGACAAGAGGGGAGGGATGAATTGCCTGTAAAATAAAATATACCCTTTTCGTTCTTTCAACTCTTAAAATAGCAACAGTAAAATAAATTCAAATACCAGAAAAGAAAAAAAGAAGACTCAACAATTTGACTTGGTTACAACCTAGATGGTTGTTAATCCAAGGTGGTTGAACAATGCACTAAGAATCTCATTCTCTAAAGGCGGAGAAGTCTTTTACACACTTAAAGAGCTCAAGAGTTGTTAAGAAATTGAATACAGAGTTGAATGATTATTCCTATCTCCAGGGGCCTTTATATAGCTCTTGAAAATCCTATCTCGAGTCTTGAGGGTGCCTCCAAAGGGATAACGGGATAAAACTTTATCCGCATGCCAACGGTCACAAAGACTAGGTTGAGGGCGCCTCCGACGCCATGGAGGGCGCCCTCAACGCCATGGAGGGCGCCCTCAATGTGGAGGGTGCCCTTAACGCCATGACGACACCCTCAACACCATGAGGGCGCCCTTAATGATGCAGGGTATAAATAGCTCCAACTTTTCTTTTTCTCCTTTTCAACTTCCGAAGTCCTAATTGCTTGGGTGATTGCAGCCAACCGAAATAGGGTTCACCCGAACCCAATTTCCGACCTTCTCCTCGAGTAGGTTTCTGTCCCGGTTTCTCGTCCCTCGAATGTCACGCACGTTCTTCTCGTCCACCGGTGTACTCTTCCACAGCTCTTTCGTCCTTCGGACGCACCGAGTCCGTCGGCTCCTTTATCGTGCTGTCCTTCTCGCTAGTTGCGTCTTCCGCTCGACTTCCTGCGCTCCTAAACTCCTGCACACTTAGACATAGGGATCAAAACCAAACAGGATCTAACCTAACTTGGTTGATTATATCAAAACAATCATGGGGACCAACAAAAACCTCACCCCTTGTGCTAGCCAGCGGCGGAAACAAAAGCACGAAGCTGTTGGAACCCCAAGGTTGTTTTGGTGTGATCAACAAGTTAAGTTAGGTCCTGCGTTGTTTCTAACCTTGTGTCTAAGTGTGCAGGAGCTTAGGAACACAGGTAGTCGAGCGGAAGACGCAGCTAGCGAGAAGGACGGCAGTCCGAGGGACGAGGTGCTGCGGAAGAGTACACCGGCGGACGAGAAGGAAGAAGCCGGAGCGGAAGATTGCTTGGGGAGCAAGAGACGCAGTTAGCGAGAAGGTCGACGACCGAGGGACGAAGACTGCGGATGAGTACGCTGGTGGACGAGAAGGAAACACACGACAATTCCGAGGGACGAGAAGTCGGAGGGAAGCCCGCTTGAGAAGACCGGAAGTTGGGTTCGGGTGAGCCCTTTTCCGGATGGTAGAGATCACCCAAGTAAGCGGATCCGGAGCGGAAGACCCGGACCGAGGTGGGACTAAAACGGAGCAGAGGTCCAGGACGCAAAAGTCAACCAGAGTTGACTTTTTGCTCCGGGGCACCCGGAGCAGCCCGGGGCGCCCGGAACAGTCCGGAGCGCCCGGAACGTGAAGTTTGACCAGAACGCGTCTTTCGCGTTCTGGACGTTGGGGGATAAAGTTTTATCCCCCCAGAGCGCCCGGAACCCTTCCAGGCGCCCCGACCAAGACTATAAATATAGCCTTGGTCCATAAGCTGTTAATTAACTGAGAACTCAAGCATTCTTTCTACACTTGTACGTTTTTCTGTTTTAAGCTTCTATTGTGCGCTTCATTGCTGTAAAAGGCTTCTCCGCCTGAAGGAGATACTAGTGCTACGCTTTCTTGGATTAACAACCTTCCCGGTTGTAACCAAGTAAATCTCGGTGTGCCTTTTACTTTTATGCTTTTATTTATTTCTCTTATTTTACAAGTGTTAGTTTAAGAGTTCGAGAAGGGTATTTGCGTTTTGATTTTTGCAGAGCTATTCAACCCCCCTTCTAGCCGACCCAACGGTCCTACAGAAGCCCTCCTCCCGTCCTTGGTGAACAGTGTCATCACTTAAAACCCAAACCCTATTGATATCAAATGATCAAAATGTCTTTCCTTCTCATCTCAGCACCGTATCATATACTTTCAAATCGAACTAAACTAAAATTAAAATATTTTTTATTTACAAATTTAAAGTGAGGTAAGTTAATTTAATTTTGCAAATCATATCAATTTGTATGGCGTGATTAAGAAGGAATAAATCCCCGGTCATCCGAGTTGGTATGTGGTGGGATGCTTGCCACATGAGGTCGCGGGGTCGAAACTCAGGGTAGTCAGGGCGTAAATCTCCGGTCCCTGTGCAACTCACCCTACCTGCCACATGCTAGCTCAGGATGCATTTCGCCTTTTGCCACGTGATTAAGAAGGAATAAGAAAGTACGTCTCCACCGAATCAGTTGCTTCTTTTGCCATTTTTCTTCATTCGAAAGTCACACACTCACAACTTAAAGAATCCAGTGCAACAACCCAGTAACGTGACCACCTGATTAGGGACCACCACTACACCACTATATCTCGAACTAACTTTGAGAATGCATTTTCAAATTTTTATTCAACCCACCCACTTTTTCCAAGGTTAATCTAAACTACAATGCCAACGAAAGAAAACTTTACTTTGGCATTGCACAGGCGGTAAGATAATAGCCATATCCATATAGGGCAAAGGTCGATTTGCTTACATTAACACCTTAGTTAATTTATTTTTAGGTCAACACAAATGACATAAATCATGAATGACTACTAATCATTAGTATAAGTGACCAAAATATAAAAAAAGATATAAACAGATGTACCAAGTTTCTACCATATAAACATATGAAAGAATTTTTAATATATTTATACCCGATCTAAATTTGTAAATTAAATTGAGAATTTATTTTTAAATTTTATTATATTCATTTAAGAATTTATTTTCTTAATTTACACTATTGAATTTAAATATGAAAGTACATATATTAAGGAGATTTTTAAAAGTATATTGATTTTAGTTTGAAGTGATTCGAAATTTTTTAAATTCATCGACCAATTTTATATTTAGTTTTATCTGAATTAGGACATCCACAACGGCGTTAACGCTTGAGGCATTAACGCCGACGTGGACACATTTTTTGGTACTGTAGCATTAACGTGTTCAAATTTTTGAACACGTTAATGCTACATATTCAAATAAAGAAAATAAAAAAATAAGCATTAACACATTTGCACGTTAAAAACATTGCGGATGCTCTTAAATGATAAACTTACACCATTCAAAAATTTAAAAGTTTATATTTTTTTGAATGAAGACATGAAGTGAGTCATGTGAACCTATTAATTATGTAAGTTAGTGAGTATCATTATCCTAGACCTTTTATAATGAGCTTATTATTTTTCAAATCAAGGGATTCATAAAAATCCATTGATGATATTAATTAGTGAGTATTATTATCCTAAACTTTATGATAAATCTGTTATAAATTCTATCTAATGTTTATCAGTTTAAAAATTAACGGTTCTCAATTTATGATATTAAATTCAAATAGAAAGGCATAAATACATTAAGAAGGTAGTACATTGAGCTTGTTCGTCAACACCGAAGAAAAATGACCGATAGATTTAAAGAGAAAGAGGAGTTTTTAAAAATTATGCAATGCAATTTTGATATTTTAAAACTTGAGTAGTAATAATTGGCAATAAAAAAAATGAAATGCCTCTCTAAGACGGTCCCACCATGTAAATCATGAGGAATTTCACTCAATAATAACAACACATATAAGGAATGATTAAGGCAATCAATAAGATATTCCACATCCGATGAAAATTAATTTTAGACTTATTAATAACAACACCCTGACCTAACCAAAACCTTTAGTTATTGTAAATTGCCCAACTATTTATTTTTTAGAAATATTAGTTAATCAGCTATTAATTAGGTGAGAATGCAGATTCGTGGTTTGAAGTAGTTGCACGATACGACTATATGAGTTATTAGGGACAACTTCATTTTAATCACATACTTTAACTTATTCTTAAAAACATACCTTGTCTTACAATTTTATTAAGTACTGTCGGCGTATAGGGATAAAAATGATAAAGAGTTTTTGTAAAATAGTTAAGAAACAGGGAGTACAATGAAATTTTGTCGAGTTGTTATATAATTAGTTCGAAGACGCCAAGTTAGAGCAAAGACAAAGTCAGCTACCTGCTTCCGGCGACTGCTACTGCTCCATGGCCTTCACCGTCACGAAGACTTCCGAGGGCTACGTCCGGCCGGCGGAGCCGACGCCTCCGGGATCGCTGACGCTCGACTGGATCGGACGATACCCGACCCACCGCGGTCTCGTCGACTCCCTCCACATCTACAAGCACGGCCAGAACCCCGCCGAGGTCATCCGCGAGTCGCTGGCCCGGGCCCTGGTCCCGTACTACCCGATCGCCGGCCGGATCGTGCAGCCGGAAGGCTGCGAGCCCCGGATCGAGTGCACCGGGGAGGGCGTCTGGTTCGTGGCCGCCTCCGCCAACTGCAGCCTCGCCGACGTCAACTATCTGGAGCGCCCCATGATGCTCGAGCAGAACGACATCCTACCCTACACCGAACTCGAGACCAGTCCTGCCAATACCTTGATGATGATTCAGGTAAGTAATTTTACTGTATTTAGAAATGGAAAAAAAAACAAAGAGCCAAGGCAATTTAGGACTGCACAAACCCGCGGCTTCATTCTTGCTAGATCAAGCGGAATAGAAATTGAATAACCTGAAATCTTTGTTTGATTCACTTGAATGCTCCAGATCTGTTACTAGTTTGCTTCTCGAATCGATCTGTTGCTAGATAGATTCAAACCCCTGGATCTTTAGTTCTAGATCTGGAAGCAAGAAGGACTTCGATGGGGTCAAAGTTCATAACTCATCCTAAATTTCAATCTAAGTTATATTGTTTATCCTTAATGATAATCTGCTGAAACAGTGGTTATCCACCGCTGGAACATTGAAACTGCAGCAGTAAGGTTTTTGAAGAAATGACAAGAACAGTGGAACCCAGCTGGTTTGATGACTAACTTGTTCTTTTCTTCCTCAACGAACCATCTAAGTTCAACCTTGTAGTCTTAATTGAGAGATTATCCAAATCATCCGACTTCTCTAATATATCATCAAGATTTACTCGTAAATACATCCTGTTTTGGAATTTTGTTCTTAGAAAAGAGAAAAAAATAACGTTAGCTCTAAATCAACTTAGTTTCTGCATTCAAATTCAGACATTCTCTTTGCCAGAACAAGAGCTAGAGTATTTCCGACTAACATAGCAGACTCAAGTAGTTGAAACTCATGTCTTGTTCTTGTCTCCAATTTATGCTTATCTTCTTCAACAAGAATCCACATTGATGCTAGAAAAGAAATCAGACCATGCTTACATTAATTTATTTATGTCTCAATCATGGAGATTACCATTTGTGTAACTAGCTCTCTTAGCTTTAAGCATGACTTCTGCGTCATCATAGAGAATGATAGGATGAATTGGATGTTGCAATGCTGCGGTTATCTGCTCCCAAGTAACTTTGGTGCTTGCATTAAAACAACAGGTTACCGAGTTCACATGTGGTGGGTTCCTCATTGGTCTAAGGTTCAACCACGCATCCGCTGATGGCTTAGGATCGGCACAAGTCATTTCCGCCATTGGTGACTTTGCACGAGGCCTTCCAGAGCCGACCATCAAGCCGGTTTGGAACCGGGACAGTTATCCCAATCCAAAGATCAAACCTGCTCCACTCCCCGACTTGCCCAAGTTGGCCCTGGAGTACTCTGCTGTCGACTTCCCCACGCACTACATCAACCAACTGAAGAAACAGTACATGGAGCACAGCAATGGCAAATGGTGTTCAACCTTCGACATCATAATTGCCAAGGTCTGGCAATGCCGCACCAGGGCTATTTATTCAGACCCTGATGTCAATATCCGTATGTGTTTCTTCGCGAGCTCTCGCCATATTCTGAAGATCGAAAAGGGCTACTATGGCAACTCAATCTTCCCTGTGAAAGTATCGACAACGAGTGGGAAGGTTAACAACTTGTCAGTCGTTGAGATTGTGGACTTGATCAAGGAGGCCAAGGACCAGATGGCAGTCGACGTCTTGAAGTGGGCTAATGACGAGTTCGAGGTTGATCCCTTTGGCATGACATTCAACTACGAAACAATATACGTTTCCGATTGGACTAAGCTCGGGTTCTCAGAAGTGGACTACGGATGGGGGGCTCCGATGTATTGCGGACCATTCACCAACAACGACTACATTGCTTCCTGCATTCTCTTGAAGGCACCAGCGCCATTCGAGGGTGCCCGGCTGATAGCCAGATGTGTCTCCAAGGAGCACATTGATGCATTCAATGAGCGAGTTAACCGATTCGACTAAAGAAGTTTCGATAGTGAAAAGAGTTGCAAACTTGTATGAGTGCCATGAGACACTCAAACTTTTATTCATGTTCCTTGGTTGTGTAATGAATTATTCTGTCACTTCTTTATTTTTTGACATATTATTGGTGACTGTTTTATTTCCTTGCATTAACTCAGTTTTAAGCATGATTTCTTATTTTGAAGTTTAGTGACGATCAATAATTTATACTAACCAAATTTGTTCACTTGGCTTTTCTTTTGACTTCTGTTTGTATCTAAAGGCAAACTGTGTATATGATTATTATTTTTTAGTTATCCAGATTAATTCTTAAGGTAGACCGTCTTCCCTGATTCACCTACCAGGGTAATCAAGAGCTAGGCATATGCATACCATTGCACCATATACTTTGGGGCATATTAGTTATCTTCTTAACTAACATGTTAATACATATTAGTTACTACAAATTTTACTATTAATTTGTAAACTTATCGCTTTAAAATCTATCAAATTAATATATAACAATAATAATAACAACGTCTTATCCCTAAACATTGTGGATCTTGTCCCCAATAGGGGTGGCAATTCGGTTCGGGTTCGGATTGACGGGTTCAGGTTGGTAAGTTGGCGGATTAGCAAATGACAACCTGAACCCGACCTGATTATTAATTCGGGTCAAACTATTCAACCTGAACCTGATCTGTTTATTTGCACTTGCCCTGAACACGATCCGTTTGACCCGTTTAATCCGTTTGACTCGAACATGACCTGAATTCATTAAAAAAAATTTGTATATTAAATTAAAAATTAAAAATAACATTTATCTACACAAATTGAAAATCCATATCATAAATAATAAATCATAGCAACATTGCAATCAATAGCATATCTTTATGTTTAGGGTTTTACTTTTTAACCTTTTTAAATTTATAATTATTTATAAATAGATTCGCGGGTTGTAATTGGGTCATTTCAGGTTGACCCAAACCCGACCTGTTTATTAATTGGGTCGATTGGGTCGACCCGAACCCGAAACTATCCAACCTTAACCTGATTTTTTCGTGTTTGGTTCGGGTCATGTTTTTATGTCGGGTCAAAAATTACCACCCCTAATCCCCAAGCCTTGTGGAGCGACATGATGTTCAGTAAATTAATAAAGTATACATGGTTCGAAATTTAATTATGATGCACTACAGAACATTTTCCTTCAATGAGACATTGATTACTGGGCGAGGAGTCACTCGTACTTTTGGATTTACCTTGTTTGCGAACCAAGGAGAAGACCGTCCACCTCCAGAATTAATTGGGTCTGTAAGAGTACTTGGATTATTAAAAAATATTAATAACAAAGACTTATCTTACTAGGTAGAGTTGACTATATAGATCTTTCATTGTATTCTATCCCGTACTATCTTATAATTTATATTTAAATAAATTTTATCTTGTTACTAACAAAGTTTTTTTTTATCTTCCTCTTACTTATTTATCATAGTTTCATATCACCTATATATCAGTACCATTTTAAACATGTCTATCGAAATTTTTATAATCAAGATGGCAAAAGATGAATACGCTCACCCCCAGCGCCCCCGCAAATCTGTTCCAAGGCCAACACAGAGGAGGTAAATCACGGACGGCTATTAGCCGGACTACTAGCCTTTGGAATAATGACTAACACATAAGGGAGATATTTTTCTCATAGCGGCAACACCTTATGTACTAGTCATTAGACCGTCCCGAGGGACTAAATTTTTATAATCAAGATAATATACGTATTGATTAATATAAATTATGAATATTAAATACCTAGACACAATTCTCCTAATTAAATCTTCCCGGGCTGTGAAATTTGCACAATTTATCGCTATGAATGAAATTGAAAGAAGAAAAAAAGTTGCACAAGACAAAGAAAAATATTGCCATTTATTTATTTACACATTGAAAAAAAGGGAAAACTCAAAAGGCACCATCATTATTCTTTTCATGTAAAGAATGTCCCTTCTCTTAGAAAATAAAATAAAATAGTATTCCAACATATTTCTCATTCCGATAATACTCTTATTCGTGTAGTAGTTATTTTTGGTTCAATTTGATAAAAAAATAATAATAAAAAATTAAATTAAATTACTCTTTATCAAATTGATCAAAATTATTTCCGTTTGATTAAAATCACATTAAAATCGTTGTAACAACTATAATATAACAGTTGATTTAGTTGTTATGCTTGATTCATAACCCAATAAATATGCTTTTATATATATATATATATATATATATATATATATATATATATATAAAGTAGAATATTTATTGAATTATGAATCAAGCACACAAATAGAAAAGGAGAATGTTAAGCAAGATATGTGCTATGAGAAATGTATTTAAGATAATATAAACATGCATATTGGCAACTAATAAATATTCTAATTAGACAATATAAATTATAACAAATATATATATTAATCGAGTAAAAGAGAAATAAAAAAAATTGATTAGCAATAATAAAATAATATAAACTTTCATTAAATATAAATAAGAATATAATAGAGGATCTAACACAATGGCATAAGAGAATTCACACAACCACTAATCTCATTTAATGGAATAAAGTTTGATTATTATTGTTGACCAAATTAAAATGATCTGATCAAGTTTGAATAATTTTGATGGAATTGGTAAAGAGTATTTTGTTTGATCAAGTAAGAATAATTTTTCTTTTTTGATTGTAGCTGCTATAATAAAAAGTATTTTTGAAATGAAAAATATATTGAGGTGTTGGTTTGACTATTTTTTTAAGAACAAAAGGGAAAATCGTTTGACAAAGAACCTAATGATAAAGTGGACTATATATTATATACAATCGTTTAATGTTCTCTGGGTTTGTTTCAGATATAATGATCGTAAAAGATTGAATCTAAGTTTTAAGGTAGAATTAATACTTGCAAAGTCTTTTTGTATGATATATATAGACCCATAAAGGGATTTGGATAACCTCAAGTTCACATCTTAGGGCTATAAGATGACTTAGGAGGTCGTAAAATCATCTAAAAAAACCAATGAAATAGGTAACATCGAATCTGGGACGAAATCGTAGATCATCTAGCCTAGGTGAGACATGGGACTATTGCATCCTCCGAGCTCAATTAGTAATGAGTCTTGGTTCGTGAGAAGATCGTCTACCTCCAAAATTAATCGGACAAAGCTGAGACATTACACGAGCAATGGCATTTTGTGAAGGTTAATAGCTGGGCAAATCTCCTTTGGCAGAGGTCTCATAGCTGCACTGCAATGCAGCAAAGAGTGAGCTCTCTGCCTCTGCCAAAGAAGAGACTGCCCAGCGATGCACCGTCACTTTGTGTCTCCGATATCGACCTCCGTCTCGATGACGTTCCAGGACCAGTTCATCTCCCTACTTATAGCCAGTCCTGCCACATAAAACTTCAGCATATCTGCAGCATAATTCCTTGGGTTCTCTGAAACATGTTCTATTATGTTTACTAGAGCATATTCTTGCAAAACTACTTTGATTTCTCACTTTTCGCAAAGAATAATCCCTCGCATACAAAGCTTTTGTACAAATTCCATGAGAATCAATCTCTGGACCATCTCATTCTTTTCCTTTGCCATCATCTTGATACTTCTTACTTAACAATTTAGTTTGCGGGTAAAATTATCGATTAGTGTTCGATCAACACAGGTTGAAACCACTTGGAAATCCTGTGTTCTACCCATTGGGCGTATACAAGGGGACTTTTAGTTGGCAAAGAGCAACAATCGACTTAAAACTATTCTAGTACAACTCTTGATGCTAGATCACAACCATACAAGTTAAAATGATTGAAAGCAAACTTGAATATGCCAATCCTCACATAATAGCTAACCATTTGTGAGTTTGTGTTATCTTCTCTCCATACCCATTTTAACTACCCTAGCAGACCAATGAGGAGAATGTTGATGCTCGACCTAAGTCGCGGTCCGGTGATCGTTGATACTCGCAAAAGCACCAAATCAATCGCAAGAACTCTATAACTCGAAAGAATGTAGAAGAAGCATTCATTCTTGAGCCATTTTCATTTTTCTGAACATTCCAAAGTAAAAGAAAGCAAAGAAAACAAAAAGTCTCATTGTTGTAATTTTCTCATTTGTATTTGTTTTGCTTATCTTTTTATTCCTCTTGTATATGTTGTAAGTAATAATGAAGAGGGTTCTCCGGCCACCGAGAAGAATTGTGGAAGTGATCTACTGATAAATCCATAGGCTATCAAGTAGGAGTATAAATAGAACTGATCCACATTCAAAAATTTTGACAGTGAACAGCACCAAAAGTTTATATTAACATCAATATTTTAGATTTTTAAAAATTAAAAATATATTTATATTAATTATTTTGTTATACTAATTATTTATTGAACAAAATTAATCATCAAAAAGGAGCGTCTCTTTTTTATTTTTAATCAAATGTCATTTCATACCACCAACAACTAATGTACAATTATCCCCTATCACTCAGTCTCATTAGCCAGTTGTATGAAAAAAATAAATCTGTATTATAGTAGTTACGAATCATAGTTGTTACAATAAAAATGTTGCTAAACATATCAAATCCGTCTGACACTATATTTAATGCATATAGCAGGAGATATTAATATCAAGCAGTATTTAAAGTCAACTCTGTCATTTTATAAGGACGAATAGGGTGAGACGCCCTTTTGATTAAAAATAAAACAACAAATTACATTTTACCCCCGAGGTTTGGTTAAAGTATGAAATGACCCTCGTGGTTTCAAAAGTAACAAAAATATCCCTGAGGTTTGGCTAAAGTAACAAAAAAGTCCCTTGATTGGGCGATAGTAGTCAACCGACAAAGATAAGAAAAATACATATATACCCCTGCGTTTTAGCGGGGAAAAAAGTAAAAAATTACTTGAAGCAGTTGAAAATTAATTAAAGTAAAAAATTACTGCAGCTTGAGAGAGTCATTCCACTGATCAATTACTCTTTACAGTGAAAGAAACAAAATGTGAAAAAGAGGAGTCTGGTTGGGAGCATAAGACGAGGAGAACAGCTGGTTGTGGTTTGGAGCATAAGACGAGGAGAACAGATTTTTACAATAGATACATTTCGGTAAGAAATTTGTAATCAAAGATATTCTGGCTTTGTGGATTTAGGGTTTACACAATCGATCAGTGGAATGATTCTTTCAAACTGTAATAATTTTTTACTTTAGTTAATTTTCAACTGCTTCAGGTAAATTGTATTTTTTTTTCTTGCTGAAACGTAGGGGTATATATGTCTTTTTTTTTCTTTGCCGGTTAACTACTATTGCCGACAAATCAAGGGGCTTTTTTTTATTACTTTAGCCAAACCTCAGGAATTTTTTTGTTACTTTTGAAACCATGAGCATCATTTCATACTTTAACCAAATCTCAAGGGGTAAAATGTAATTCACCCAAAATAAAAAAGATACGCTCTTTTGATTATTTCGAAAAAATGGGACGCCTTTTGATTTTTTCCCCTTATTTATTCTCAATAGTTTGTGTGAATTTCTGGTTCGATATCTATAATTGGATCAATTAAGCTACTGGTTTGATGATCTGAAGCTTTTTCAATTTGATTTTTAGTTCCTTCTGAAAACTTCAAGTCACTATGACTCATGCAGTATGCATATTATTTAATTTAGTAAACAATTGGAAAAAAAAATACCTTTTCAAGAATCTAAACAAATAATTAGCCAAATTATAACGACATATTTTATTATTTCTAATGCATCAAAAAGAAGGGGGCAAAATCAATAGTAGCCCTTGATCAATAAAACACCAGCAACATATGAAATGACCCACCTTCGAACATACTGCCATTCCAAGAAGTTGACAAGTATTATGCATAAGAAAAAGAAAGCAAATGTGAATTTGATATTCTAGCTCTTTGACTTTCTAGTTCATGCTTGATTCATGACTTGAACTTTTAAGGTGTCCAAGTTTGACAAGTTAAACAGATAAAGGTTAAGGTTCCTGATAAATTTAACTTATGCCAGAGAGATCTTAAATATAAAGCATAAAATAACCTCCAAAATAAACAGTTTTCTATAGTCTGATAAAACACACACTTCTAAATTACAATGATCATTCTAATTCAAAATATAGTAAACCCTAAGTCACAATTTCGATATCGAAGCAAGTTTGCAGTTACAAGCATTAAGATAACAAGAGCTCAGTATTTATCCATGTTCAGGTGCAGGATGAGTAATTTAGAAAGAAATAATGAACTCAAATATTACACATGAAGAACTTAAATAATGCATCACAAAGAGAAAGCAGCTTTTGAGAGGCATCGAGACTACTAACTTGAACAGCAACCAAATCTTTTCAGTGCAGAAGAATCATCCTTGACGTTTATTGTTTCGCCTTTACTTGGTACAGAAGAGGCTGTTTCGTCACCTGCCTCGACTGCCTTCTTGCTGACAATGCGGTAAATCTGAGCCAAGACCTCTTGAAATGCTAAGTCAACGTTTGTTGCATCTAGTGCAGAGGTTTCCATGAAATACAATGATTCGTTCTCAGCGTAAGCCTTGCCGTCTTCAGTAGGAACGGCAACAAGATGACGGAGGTCTGACTTATTCCCAATCAGCATCACCACTATGTTAGGATCAGTGTGATCCCTCAACTCCCTCAGCCAACGGGCAACACTATCAAATGTAGCACGTCGAGTGACATCATACACGAGCAATGCGCCAACTGCCCCTCGATAGTAAGCACTTGTTATTGCACGATACCTACAATTGTCAATCAAATTATGTAACAAAAGAACATTCTCTCATTCAGAAATGTACCGAGTAATGCTTTATATAGTTGCAATTTGTGTAGTTAGTTGAAACAAAATCTCAAATTTCTTGGAGTATTCCCATTGTTTTGCAAAAACATCCTTCATTCTTACATCTAAAACAGCTGGAAAAGTGGTACTTCATTTCTTCATGGTTCTCCACATTCTTTAACCTACTCTATTGTGAAGGTTGAAGATGCTGATGGCTGCTTGTTCTCCACAAGAATAATTTGTCAAATGCCTGCAACTGATAGAGGTCAAGGACTACTCTTCGTCCTCTCCCCTTTTGTCCCCAATTTTTTCCTATTCAGTGTCCTCAGACCAATGTTAGAATTGGGATTTGTTAGAAATGAGGACACGAGGATTTATTAGAAAAAGGTTTAAATTTAGGATACAGATATGAGGACATGATTAATCTTAAAAATTTAAATACTAATATTAATCTAATTATGGCTAAAATTAATCTATTAAATTAATAATATGAATTAAGTATAAGAAATATAAGTTTCTTATATTATAAACTTACAAGATTATGTTATAATAAGATTTATAACTTATACTTAAGTTATATAAGTATATATGATAAGTCCAGTTTATAACTTAGGTATACATGTTTACAATTTATAATAGCTACAATATGTTATAGGTAACCTAAACCTAAAGTTTTGATTTGTTCAGCACAAGTGGAAGATGTTGTCGAACTCATACAACGCTGAGCTTCTCTTCCTTTCCATGGCATGATCTCAGCATTGCTTGTCACTGACAATGGTAGGTAAACTTCCTCCCTCTCTGCTTGCTCAGAAATTGATTTTCATACCTATATTTGTGTCGTGGTGTGTTAACACCAGTACAGGAGATGTGATTAGTCCGAGTATCAGAGGCTCAGACCACACCAAATGTCAGAAATCTTATGGTATATTTCAAATAATAATGCACCCAAGTATGACAATTAAAACAATGTATTTCTCTTGCATTATGACATGTTTAGATATTAACTTTGGTATTAACAACTGATTCCAACTGTGGTATTAACTTTGCATTATGACATGTTTAGATATATCAAGACGGTTTGACTCAGACTAAGCAACTGACCTTAATGACCTTCATGTGCATGAAATAAAACATAGACATGAAATAAAACTCAGACCTCCTGCTTCGGTGCCATGTAAAAATAAATGACTATCTAATTATGCCAAAAGCTCTAAGTTGTTAGAAAAGAAACCAATTTATACATTTATATGGACCACTGCGCTTGTCCATATGGGAACAAAGCACACCTGTAGCCTCTTAGCTTCAACAATAGGAATACTTGTTGGCTTGAAGATTTGGATTTTTATCAATTTAATGCATACTATTACATAACTCAAGTTCTAAGATCTAACCAATTAATCAGTTGATTTAAATCAACAGAATCTGCTAAGATTTCACTACATATTTTTTCAAACTTTTACTGAACAAAGTGCAACCGCCAAAACAAATATAAGACTACAGTGACCATCACTCAGAACTTAAAAGGAAGTTGAATGTCATGTGTATATTGTCTTTAGTCATCAAATTCTTAGATACTAAACTATAGGACGCATTTTAGCTTTTGTTTTTCTGAAAAGAGGAAGTTAAATCTAACAGGAAAATTGTTGAGATAGTTAATTTATTTGATTCCACAAATCAGATGAAATTGTCAACTACTAGCTCAAGTATTGGCATAGCCTACTCCAGAATTCCCAGATCCTAGATCGCTTGACACAGGGGACCGAAACCGCAACCCAAGAAACAGATCGGCATCATTCCCCAAAAGAAAACCCTAAAATCTCTAGAAAAAGAAAAGGGGAAAAGTGAAAAACCGGTACCGTTCCTGGCCGGCGGTGTCCCAAATCTGAGCCTTGAGGACCTTGGAGTCGACGGTGACGCTTCGAGTGGCGAACTCCACGCCGATGGTGGACTTGGACTCGAGGTTGAACTCGTTGCGAGTGAAGCGGGAGAGGAGGTTGGACTTGCCGACCCCGGAGTCCCCGATGAGCACCAGCTTGAACAGGTAGTCGTAGTCGTCCTCCGCGCGATACCCGGCCATTTCTGCCCTCCTTCCTCCTCCCAACCAGCTCGCTCTCGATCAAGGTGAGGTTTCGGTGGATTGGACGTGTAGAAGAAAGGGCGAGGGAAGAACAGGCGAGAGAGAGAGAGAGAGAGAGAGACGGCGAGAGGTGGAAGCTGGAAGCGGCGTGGGGTGATCAAAGTGGACCAAGCAAACGCGTACCCGACGATTTTAAGCAGATACGAACTCGGACACTACGTTGACAATTTTGACCTCAACGATTGCAGAATGTTCCGTAGAAATATCCAAATTCCGCGTCATTTAAATCCGACCCGACAGTGGATTTTTAAAATAAAATTTCCAATTATATTATCGACATTTTAGTAAATGAGAAAGTTCCTCGCTCATTCAATATCCTCTGTATCCAACTTTTAAAATTTTAAAAACACATATCATATTTCCATTATAGTTCCTCTTTTTTTCCTGTTCAAAATTTTTCTTTACCCATTTAAAACTTTCTCAATCCGTTCAAAATTCACTGCTTCGATTGAATTTAGATAAAGGGCATAGATCATTGAAGAGATTATATTAATTTTGATTTTAAATTATTCCAAATTCTATTAATCAATTTTAGATGAATTAATTTATGGATCTATATCATTCGAAAATTCATTATATTAATTTCATTTTAAAATTTTGACGAAGCTGGTTGATGAACCCATGGCAGACCTAGGATCTTGATTCAGTGCAAACAATTAGGATGCAGATTGATGCGGTGATAAGGATGGGGGATCCTCATTGGCGAAAGGTCAATGGTACGTGAAGGTCAAAGGTCAAGAGATTCTACTCTGAGACTGACCGACCGGACGAAGCGGGCCGATCGTTCCAGCGATGCAGGCCGACCAGCCGTGAATCCCCTGAACCGAACGAAGACAACCCGACTGGGGGTCGGGTTTCCGATGCTCAAAGGTAAAAAGATTTTAAGGCCGAGCGGGATGTCCGTTCGGCCGGGGCACCAGGCAACTGAGGCAGGAGCAATCTCATCCGAGCATATGATTGATGCAGAAGTGATATGCCTGCCGAGCGACTTACCTGCTCGGCCCTGGAACAGACAGGGAACGCAAGAGGACAAAGGAGACAGGGGATAACATCATCCTCGAGACACCTGTCGCCGACAAACAGCAGAGTGGCGACCGAGCCGTACACAGGATCATACGGTGGAAGCTTCCACCGTCACATCCGGGATATGCTCGGATGATTGCAGGATGACGCCAAAGGTACTTTTCTGACACAAGCTCTTTAAGGTATGTTTGGGGAAGCGTGCACGCATCGGGAAGCGTGCCTGTATTTCCCCGGGGTCCTATATAAGGACCCCCAGACGTTGACGAAGGTATGCGCAACTCTTTATTGTAGCCACATTACGCTACCTCTCTCGTTGCCTGACTTGAGCGTCGGAGGGTCGTCGCCGGGAAACCCCTTCCGGCTCAGCTTCCTTGCAGGTTCGCCGGAGAGCTACACCACCAGTCGGACCCCCAGACGTCGACGAAGGTATGCGCAACTCTTTACTGTAGCCACATTACGCTGCCTCTCTCGTTGCCTGACTTGAGCGTCGGAGGGTCGTCGTCGGGAAACCCCTCCCAGCTCAGCTTCCTTGCAGGTTCGCCGGAGAGCTACACCACCAATCGGAGACAGCGGAGCGTGCCACGTCCCCAGCGTCCGTCGACTCAGCGCTCGGACAGGATCACAGATGAATCTAATATATTCACCTAGGATCTTGATTCAGAGTAGACAATTAGGATGTAAATGAATCTAATATGAGAAAATTACATTTTTAGTCCTGTAGTTACATTTTTTTTTTCAATTTTAGTCCTGTTATGAGTCAATTTATATTTTTAGTCCTGTAACTTGTAATAATTTTCAATTTCAGTCATTTTTCCTTTAAAATTGAAAATTTTCAACGAAAAATGATGAGTTGTAAATTAAATTTGGGGATTTTGATTTTTTATGACCCATGTGCTTTTTATATTACAACCACAAACTAAACATTTTTAGTTAAAAATTTTCAAATTTAGAGGAAAAAGGATTGAAATTGGAAAATATTATAAGTTACAGGACTAAGAACGTAAATTAACTCATAACATAATTAAAATTGAAAAAAATACAAGTTACAAGACTGAAAATGTCTCATAAATTAACTCATATATTCATGATCTTTTCGAGTAAATTTAAAAATATTTGATTCGTATTTGAAATTATTAAATTTGAGTCGAACTCGATGTTCGATTATTTTTTCAATCAAATTCGAATCTATAATATTTTGTTTAATTGTTCCGAAGCTGTGAGGAACTTGAATTGAACTCTAATTTTTTTTAACACAATCTTAATTAAAATATGTTCAAATTAAAATTAAATAATTTAAACTAAATTCGAATTTAAATAATTTCAAATTATAATCCGATTCAACTTGAATCGAAATAAGTTAACCAGAACTCAAATTTTATTTCAAAATGAGCTTGAATTAAAACTATTTATATTTTTATACTTCAAATAAAATTCAAAAGCCACGTCTATTTTTTTTATGTGATTGTATCAATCTATAGCTTTAAATAAATATCTTCATGAACCTGATCTAGTTCTAGGACAAATTCATTGCACACTTTGTTTTAAGCACGGTTATCAATTCTCTCTAATGAGCTCATTTAATGATTATGTTTATTCTTTATTATTTTTTTTTACTACATGCTATCATTTTTTCTCTACGCCCGGTGTGAGCAGCTGCCTATACTGGGCCTACATGAGCTCCGTCTCTAATAGCCTAAACTATTTAAAAATTAAAAAAAAATAGTGTTGATTATTAAGTATGATTATCCTAAGGCTTATGAATAGTTTGTGATAAGTTTTGTCAAATCTTTATAAGTTAAAAATTTCACTTCTTTTAAATTACTTTGTCGAATTCAGATATGGAAAGATGTAACTGATTCAATCATTTTAAATCAAAGCTAATATATTTATAAAAGCCTCCTTAACATATTTATATCTTCACATCTGAATTTGAAGCATAAATTAAATTTTTGAATGAGTAGCATAAAAAATTTAAATGTTGAAAGAAAAAAAAGTGTATAACAAGGCCGTGGGATTCGTCTATTTGCTTAAGCTATAGCATGGGATTCGGTTGCAAAAACACTTCCGCAAACGAATTTGTATAAAATTTACATTCAAAGACGGTGGATTTTAGTATCCATGTTCAGTTTAGACGCAAACAGAAGAATAACATCAAAGAAAAGGCCGATGCTATCTCTAGATGGGGTACATATTGTTCAACTTCCATACACAAATGACAAAGCTTTCTACGAATCTATCTATCTATCTATCGATCATCGGGATCCTTATCCTGTCGATCATGGCTTGGTAAAGCAAAATCTTCTAGTTCTGTGCTGTACCTTAGACGGATCATATATGTACTAACATTCCATGTAGATCTCGCTCTTGTTTTCCAACTGATCATATCGCCCAAGAAAGGTGCCACCAGAAACCAGTTGTATCCACAAGAACTGTTCAGGGAACCAAGGCACGGCTTGCAAACGAATCTCTTGAATTGTTAGTAAAAGCATCACTTCCTGAATCGCAAACACTTGTTGTGTTTCACTTCTGTAATGGCCGATGGGGGCTGACTGCTTTGTTTGGCTTGTTTCGCGTAGAGTTTCTCCATCGCGCTGATAAATTTCTTTAGGTGTTTGATGTATTCGGGGTAAGTCTCTAAATTGCAATGACCACCACCCTTGATCCACAATGGATCATACTTTTCTTTCGAAAGTTCCCACAAGCGTTTACCATGAGTCCAGTTGACAATATCATCTGCAGTTCCCTGCATAAAACAATGTCCAATAAGCAATTTCTACATCAAGACCATAAGCTTCTTGAATCAGAGCGAAAGTGCATTTTGGACCGATTGACAAAACCAGATAAGCGAGTTGATCACGATGGTGTGAGTCAAAAGACTGGTTATAAGATGGCGATCCAACGGCACATTGACACTTCTACCTATCGCATATATTAGCTATTTTAATGAATGCTTGCGTAAAACAATTACTCGCAAAAAAAGAGATCAAAATGTGTTTATATTTACCCACATATATATTCTACACTTTAAGATTGTAATAAGTAGTCTATATTCATAATTTTGGAAAACTACTCAAAATGCCTTACAAAAGGGGAGCCTCAACGCAACGGTAAAATTGTTACCGTGTGACCTAGAGGTCTCGGGTTTGAGTTATGGAAATAGCCTCTTGAAAAGTAGGATAAGACTACGTACAATAAATGCTTCCGTAGGATCCAATATTGACGGGAGCTTCGTGCACCGAATTGCCACTTACTCAAATGCCTTACACGGGATGATCTAGGTGAATAGCCACTTGTGAAGAGAATTCTTATGCTCTTCGACTAACTAGGTTGTCGGTGCAAGAAACTCCCGCCATGCGGGGTCCCGGGTAAAAAAAGACTAATAAGTAATAAGAGATCTAATACTTCTTGCATATCTATCTTCTTCATTGTCTCATAATAGCACATTGCAAGTTTCATGAGTTAACGAAAAAATCAATAGAATCAAAATGGTATAATGATACACAGTTGCTGGATTCTCATATGCCACAGAAAACTAGATCAGTGGAAAATTTGCTGGGGAAAGAAAACTTACATGTATGACAAAAACTGGGCAGTTGACCAATCGAATTTTGTCAATATTCTGCAAAAAAAAAAAAAAGACTTTAACCTTAACAGCAAAATATATCTATTATGAAAAACTTAAGGAAAAGGAAATCCAACTCCTTACTTTAAAGATATCAAACCAGAATGTCACTTTTACAGGATACAGAACTCGTATGCCCGAGAGGATTGCGCTGTGGAGGACAACACCTCGCAGATTATGTAATTGCGAAGCAAGGTGCAATGTTGGCCCGCTGCCAACAGACTGACCATATAAGATGAGCTCCTCTTGTTTTACGCCATACTCTTTCTTCAAGAAATCGTACACGGCTTCTATATCGCAGTAGGTATTGAATTCAGATGGCTTTTGCAAGGATGATGAAAGAAAAACATAGTCAGTTGACAAAAGCTATGCCCACGATACTATATTTTGGTTTTGTCGCTAATATTTCTCAAGACTACATGTAATATTAGCTAACGCCATCCAAACTTCTATCTCATATTAATTTGTAAACAAGGAAATCGAGATTTGAATTCACATTAAGTTTCATTTTGTCAATTGGTTTTCAGTACATGCATCTAAATTGAACAAGGAGGTACAAGATAACTACGGGTAGAATATGAAAGGGAAATTTTGTGTTTCTTATGAATTTGTCAATGTTTACCTTCCCCGTAGACGCTCCATAACCTGAGTAATCGTAACTGCAAAATGAAAATCATTAAATAGATTAAATCATGTGTTCGATCGTAATTTGACTATTTTTTTTTTTGAGCTATAAGAACCACAGAAATTAAGAAATATTCCTATGGCATCCATGACAAATGAAGACTGAGAAAGGATAATAAGAGGACGAATGAAATTGTTACTTGAAGAAACTATCTCAGAAACCTAAGGTTGCAACATCTAAATTCAACCTTCTCAATTCAGTTTCTTAGAAAAATTCATAATCAATGGACAAATCATGTAAAATTTCCCTAAAAGAAACAAAATTTGCTTAAAAAGCAAGGGTGGGGACAAATTTCTTTAAGGGGATCATATAGAGCATGTGAAAAAAGAGGAGCAACATAGGGTTTGCAAGATTAAAATTCAACCTTTTTAAGTTCAATTTCTTACCAAGTTTACTAATCAATGATGAAATCATGTAAAATTTCTCTAGAACAAATAATTTTTTTTTTTTTTCTTAAAAAAAATGCAATCTTGGGGACAAAATAAGGTGATCATAAAGCAGGTGAAAGAAAAGGAGAAACCTAGGGTTTGCAGCATCAGAATTCAACATTTTCAGTTCAATTCCTCAGAAAAATTCCTAATCAATGGTCAAATCATGGAATATTTCCCTAAACGAATTTTTTTTTGTCTTAGACCATGCAATCTTGGAGATGAAATAAGGAGATCAGCAAGCAGGGGAAGGGGAGGAACTGGTCTCGCTCTAGGTACCTCATGATGTTGACGCGGAGGTGGGCGCGGAGCTCGTGGAAAAGGTCAAGCATCTGACCGAGGTCGGCCGCGTTGCCGTGGGAGTAGAGCAGAGTGAAGCGCGCGGCGGGGTGGCGCCAAAAGGTGGCCACCACCCTGTTCCCGGCCTTGGTCTCCACCACACGCACTTCCACGTTCTTCTCCGGCGCCAGCCCGGACAGGCGCAGCCGTCCCTCCTCTCCACCCCTCTCCGGGAACACCTCATAAGTCGCCGGCTCCGGCGGGAAGAACGCGAACCGCGCCGCCACCGACGACGTCACGTTCCCCATCTCCCCCTCCCTCAAACTCCCACCTTTGTTCAAATCAACAGCACAATCTTCCTCCCCCTTTTCTTCCTCTTCTTTTCTTTCTTCTTCCCTTCTTTCGGCGCCGCCTCGCCGCTAATTTCAGAATGAGAGAAAGGAGAGAGAAGAAGAAGAAGGAAACCTGGTGCAAGATGGTGGCTTGCTATGGATTAAATTCCACTCTCTCCCGACCCGATCCGATCGGATCCGATCCTGCCTCGTCTCCTTCATCAAAGTGGGAGCTTGCACGCATCTGGAGGTGGGTGATGGGGAAGCGGAGGTTTGCGATTGGGTCAAAGGTAGGGAGGGGAGATGCGTCGGCGATTCAAAGGAGGACCTTTTCCTCCTCCTCGTTCTTGTCGTTCTTCTTCTTCGGGGCGGTGGTGGTTACGATGATCGAATGATGGATTTAGATAATGTTTAGTTCGATGGGATTGGACTTAGCAGGTGGCGACTCAGCGTTCACAAAGTTGGACCTTTTTATTGATTTAACTGACGAACAGGTCAATTTATTATATGCCAAAAAAAAAAGGACATCTTGATTATCCAAATTGTCAAAAAAACATTTAAAAAATAATAATAATAAGGATAAAAATGAAAAGAACTTTCTTTCTTTAGTGGAATAGTGATTAATCATGTCAGATATTATCAAACTTGCGACAATTGATCGGATCTCACATAAGTTTTTCATCGGTCGAGGAGAACTATAAAAGACGTTCATGCTAGGGATGACACGATTGGAAATCCGGATATAAAGGATTCTTTTTTTTAGATTTGATTAAATAATTGAATAATCGTATATGAATTTTTTTTTATTTAGATATGGAGAGAGTCTGATAAAATCTTATATATATGTCCAATCTAAATATTTAATTAAATTATTAGTATAGAGCTGATGCTATTTTTATAGGATTACGGTATTGGGATAAATTATTTTTTCTTTAATAATTTTTATTTTTAATCTTTTTTGTTATTATGTTATAAAGAATTTGGTAAATATCTATAATTTTATAGAAATAATTCAAATGTGAAAAAAAATACAATGATAGATGGTAATAGAATATTTGGAATATGGTATGGGTATCTAATTCTAGACAAAACATATAAAATCTGACCTAAATTTGATTCATTGTCATCTCTAATTCCTCTTTTATTTATTATCAAAAAAAAATATCTCATCTCGTCATTGAATATTTTACTTTCCAAAATTATTTTTAGTAGTTATTGCATAATTATAATAACTACTATCTAGTAACTACTATATAATTATACCAACTATCATTTATACCTACTACAATATAAATATTTCAATTTGATCTATACTAATAACATTGTGTTTAAATCATTATAGGACATAATTATTCCAATATGAATATTTCATCTGGTTAACATTACTCAATATTATATTATAAACACTTTATCTTTAGTTAATACTGATTAATATTGATCAATATTTTATTATAATAATTTTAAATCATAATAGATACTCTAATTTAATCAACATCAGTTAATATTATGTCATATAAGCTATAATTTGTAACTACTATAATTATATAATTACAACAGTTATTGAATAACCATTATAATTGTACACTAGCTATGATATATTAGCTGCTATAATATATTATTATTATTATTATTATTTATTCATTTTTTAATGTTTTTTTACTTTTCTTTTTCTTGTATATTTTTTTACTTTTTTATGTGTTTTTTAATTTTTTAATGTTTTTATATTTATATTTTTTATTTTTTTACATTTTTTTAATTTTAATTTTTATTTATTTATTTTATTTTTTAAAAAAAATTAAAATTTTTTAAAAAATTTTAAATTTTTATAATTTTTTAAACATTTTTTAAATTTTTAAATTTTTATTTTTTAAAAAATTATTTATTTATTTTTAAAAATAAATTTTTAAAACATTTTTTTTACATTTTTTCTCCTTTTTTTCATGTTTTTTCTTATCGGAGGATATTTTTGGTAAAAAAAATTCGTTAACCCCGGAATCAAGAAAAATCTTAGTTTTCTGAGGTTTTCCGATTCCGGGCTGCATGACCCTTCTGCTGGCGTGTCGAGCATGGAACATTACTTGGGAATCATCGAATACCTAAACCAAACAAGGTTTTTGTTGATAACCTTAGATGGATAACTAAGATTATCAAGAATAACCCCGAACCAAACGCACCCTTAATGATATACCTGCTCTTTTAATCATAAATGAAAGAAGAATGCTTTTAATGATTCCAATGAAAAAGGGTTTTTTTCCTCATATTAAGATACTTTTATTCCATATTATTTTAGTAATCATAAAGTAGATATATTGTAAGAATAAATTAGTTTAATTTTAGTAATGATAAAAGTACTTTAACTATGGATTTTTTACCAAGTTATATTAATTTATTTTTACGCGTTATTGCAGCTTGTAGCTGCCAGTGCAATAGTCGTTTATTGATGATTTATTACAACGTAACTCGAACTAAATGTTAACACCTTTAATTGTACTGGGTATTCATCTCTTTGAGATGACTAATCTAAAGGTACATTAGTACACTATAAAATCCCCTTTCTAGGAGACGGAGAAGCCTAGTGCAAGCTTCAACACGAGAATACATGAGAAATATAATAAAATATACAACAAAAATAAGGAAATGAATACTACAATAAGGAATCTTTGTTTTTATCTCTTATTATTATGGATTGCCTCTTGATACTTGGGAATGTAACAACACTTTGCTCCATACCTTCAAGAATTGGCGAAAAAAATCAGAAAAGAAGAGTTGTTTTTGAATCTCATTAAATGTCTTTATATGTTACGATTTAGAGTTTCCAATCGATTGACCTTACCCCCAATCGATTGTCATATCAAATCCAAGTGATCCCAACTGTCTAAATCTCACAACGACTTTTTTTTTACATCTCCCAATCGATTATCTGATCGATTACCAATCGACTAAGAATGTCTCTGTGCTCTTGTGAAAACTCCTCTCAATTGATTGCCCAATCGATTACTCCGCTTCAATCGATCACCTGATCGATTCATAGTCCTACCGTTCACTTTGTGAACTTCTCCCAATTGATTAGCACTTTCCCCATCGATTCAGCACAAAAGATATTGTACTTCACGAAACCCCCCTTTAAGCGATTGACTTCAGGGTGAATCGATCACCTGATCGATTCACTATGCATGCGTCGTGCAAAGATGCGCTCAATCGATCACTTGATCGATTCCCAACCCTAACTTACTTAACCCAAGTCTAGGGTTCCCTTGCCCAATCTCCGATCAACTGTGACCTGTTGGGACTTCTCCACCAAGGTCTGGTCAATTTTTTTTGATCCACTTGGACTTTGCCAACTTCCATTAGACTTCGGATCACCAAGTGCGGTCCTCCTTGACCCACTTGAATTTTCCTCTTGCCTAATTGTAGTTAGGACTTAACCTTACCAACGTGTGGTTCCCCTTGACCCATTTGGACTTCCCTTTGCCTAACCGTAGTTAGAGTTTTCCTTTGCCAACGTGTAATTCTCCTTGATCTACTTTGACTTGCTTGCCTAACCGTAATTAGGACTTTCCTTGCCAACGTGTGGTCCTTTTTAATCTACTTAGACTTTCCTTTGTCTAACCATAGTTAGGACTTTCCTTGCCAACGTATGGTCTTTTTTAATCCACTTAGACTTTCCTTTGCCTAATCATAGTTAGGACTTTCTTTGCCAACGTGTGGTCTTTTTTAACTCACTTGAACTTTCTTTGCCAACGTGAGATCCTCCTTGACTCACTTGAACTTTCCTTTACCAATGTACAGTCCTTCTTGATCCACTTGAACTTTGCTTTGCCTAACCCTCGAGTTAGGACTTTACTATTGTCTAACCCCTAATTAGGACTTTACCAGTCAAGTACAGGTCCTCCATGACCTACTTAATTTCTCTCTCATATGCCCCACGATATATTATCCAAACATGTTGTCCATAACATATTGTCTAAATATTGAAACTCAAACTAACTCCACTCAAAATTAGTCAAATTAATCGACCTTAATCTGAAAAATAATTGTACCAATAATCTTCCAACGAAAAGGATGTCATTAAAATAGTATTAGTTGAATATGTCTGGACGCCATTAAAATTGGTATTAGTTGAAATGTCTTTGAAAGAAAAAAATACGTATAATCTACATGTTAATGATTGTTGCTAAGAAAAAGCTCAAGAGTGCTTTTTAAAAAGAGTTAATCATCATGCATGCACCTATCCAATCATAATTAACACTAACTTTAGGATCTTCATGGTTCATAGTGTGTCTGCTTCGATCTAAATAAGTTAATTTAAATATATAGGATTATATTGATCTTAATTACTAGTTGATAAAATAAAAAACAAATAGTTTATGTTGTTTTGAGATATGATTGAAAATGTAAAACTTTGAAATGTAACTTATTTTCATCTTCAATCTTCTCCCCCATAAATTCATTATCATATTTACTATTAATTTTATTTTAATTATGGTTCTCACCTCCCTTGTTGAGAGATGAGAGAGAAAAACTAAACAACAATTGACATTTAAAAAATTTCTTATTTAAATATATTCACAGCATCATTAATTATGATTCAACATAAATCAATTATATCATATCAACCTATTTTATGGAAAGGAGCGCTATTTGTTTACCCCCATTAGCTTGTAAGGGTTTGAATGCAGATTTTGATGGGGATCAAATGACTATTCATATACCTTTTGGGGGATTACACCACTGATGGATTTCGTTATGGCTCTATTTGCAACATTTCTATCTATTATTTTGAAAATTTATAATTCTTCCATTTTACATGATGGAATTGCAATGAGTTATATATATATATATATATATATATGATATCATGAGCACTATTACCTGAGGACTATGGGCAACATCAACAATGAATGATTTGACGTGGTCAAAATCAAATTTTTTTAATATCTCTCTCATCCGCATGTAACTTTCTTCTCTCTCCTACGTGCAAGTATCTTTCCTGCATGTAAGGTGGTGCTGATTTTTATAAATCAGCGCCAAAGATCAGCTCCAATGTGTTGGTCTTTAAAGACTAGCGCCAACACATTAGTGCTAGTTTGCACAAATAAGCACATTTGAGCTAGTTTATGTAAACCAATACCAACTATTGGTGTTGGTTTGTACCATGTTGGTACTGGTCTTTAAAGACCAACATCACTATTGATGTTGGTCTTTAAAAACCAGCATCAACAGGAGATCAACACCAACTACTAGCGTTAGTGCTGGTTTGTGCACTCCAGTACCACTGTAGGTGTTGGTCTCTAACGACCACCAACAACTGTTGGTGCTGGTCTTTTGTTGGTGTTGGTTTTTAAAAATCAATACCAACAATGATTTTGGGTTGTGCAAATCAGCATCAATGTGGTGTTGGTTTGTGCAAACTAGCACCATTATTGGTGATGGTTTGTTCAAATCAACACCAACATGCTGGTGCTGATATTTAAAGACCAACACATTGGAGTTGGTCTTTAATACCAGTTCTACTTGGGTACTGGTTTGTAAAATCAGCATCACCTTGCATGTAGGAGAAAGGAGAGAGTTGCATGCAGATGAGATGGATTTAAAAAAATTAATTTTGATCGCATCAGATAATCCATATTGAATGTTGCCCATCATTGTAAGAGTGTGCAAGATATCATTCTTTGATATATATATATATATATTCCTGCTCTAACGGACTGATCTTTAAATACTAGCACCAACATGCTAGTGCGGGTCTTTAAAGACTAGCACCAACGTGCTAGTGCGGATCTTTAAAGACTAGTAAGTTGGAGCTAGTCTTTAAAAACCAACAAGTTGGAGCTAGTCTTTAAAGACTAGCTCCAACAGTTGATACTATTAATGCTGATTTGTATAAACTAGCTCCAACGTGGTGCTGATTTTTAAAGACCAAAGACAAGCTCCAATAGTTGGTGCTAGTACAAACTAGCACCAACTATTGGTACAAATTTGTACAAACTAGTTCCAATGTGTTAGTCTTTAAAGACAAGTATATTAGAGCTAGTCTTTAAAGACCAATTCCAACAATTAGTGTTGGTTCAAATCATCACCAATTGTTGGTGTTGATTTGTACAAAATAGTTCCAATGTGTTAGTCTTTGAAGACCAACACTAACATACTGGTGCTTGACTTTAAAAACCAATTCCAACATGCTGGTCTTTAAAGACCAACATCAGCACATTGGTGCTGGTCTTTAAATACCAACACTAGCATGTTAGAATTGATTTCTACAAATTAGTATCATATTTGTACTAGTTTGTACTAGCATTAATTGTTGGAGCTGGTCTTTAAAGACCAGCTCCACTTTGGTACTAATTTGTAAATAATAGTATCATTTTGCATGCAAGAGAGAGAAGAGAGTTGCATACATATGAGAAATATATTTTTAAAAAAATGATTTTGACTGCGTTAGATGACACGCGTCAGACGTAACCCACAAGCGCTCACATAAAGGTGTGCAAGATATCATACACACACACACTGTGGACTATAGCATGCAGACGCCGTCCGCACACCTACAATTTTTATTTTTTTATTGTTTTTTAAAGTTCCTGGTTATGGCAATAAGATTTTGTCTTTAGGATTTAAGGGTTGAGTTATAGTATTTGATCCTGTCCGAATCAGAAGTCAAAGGACGCTGGGGACGTGGCGCTCCCTACTGGATCCTTGAGTACTCCGGCGAACCTGCAACAAAACCGAGCCGGGAGGGGTGTCCCGGCGACGGCCCTCCGACGCTCAAGTCAGGCGAGGAATAACAAAGAGGTGGCTTCAGAGATTCAGACCAGCGTACCTCCGGTGAAGAAATGGAGACCTTATATAGACCTCTCGAAGGAGCCTAGGCGCGCCAATCAAAGCAATCACCTGATTTCGACCATGCCCAGGTATGAGTTTGTCAGAAGGGCATCCATAAGGCCATAC
The DNA here is from genome assembly GCF_018446385.1 of Zingiber officinale. Classification (NCBI taxonomy): domain Eukaryota; kingdom Viridiplantae; phylum Streptophyta; class Magnoliopsida; order Zingiberales; family Zingiberaceae; genus Zingiber; species Zingiber officinale. Next base: position 112,214,330 of record NC_055989.1, on the reverse strand, counting down.
CTCTACTGTATCAACCTCTCCATGATGTGACGGCGAGATCCTCCATCGTACAATCTTGTGTACGGCATAATCATCAGACATGCCTTTGCTGACATCCCATATCCCGAGACATGCCTTTGCTGACATCCCATATCCCGAGCCGAACGAATAGGCCGCTCGGCTAACCTTTGTATCCTCGCCCTTATCCTGGCCGAACGGACCACCCACTCGGCCCTTCGGTCCCAGCCGGGCAGACACCCGCTCGGCCATTCAGTCCTCCCGCCTTGGCGTCGGAAACCCAAGCCCATGGCTGGGTTATCTTTGGCTCCGCTCGGACATGCTCGACTGCTTGACGCGGCCATTACCCGCTTAGTCAGCCCTCCATCCGTCCTCTGGCTGGGACCCTTCAGGAAGTGGGTCCCCCATTCTTACCGCCGGATCAGTATTAAATAAAAAAAATCTAAATAAAAAATTGTTCAGATTTACACTAGGTATACAACAAAAGGGATATAACACTAGCTATAAAAATTGTTCAGATTTCCATCCGCCGTGTTTTTTTTTTTGTTTAATCAGGTCTAAGTGTAACAATATTCAAACTTTTTCAGTTGTTTCATGCCATTGTACCCTTGTTTGAAAGCAAGCTATCGGATGAAGGTCTTAATTGTGGAACATAAGTAAGATTAGTGAAGGGATTAGGCATTCATAAATAAGATTAGGATTAAAAAAAACATGAGTACACATTCAATATTTGAAATTCGTTATGTATTTAAATAATAATCTATTATGTACTTTAAACATACTAATAGATCATGTATTATGTAAAACTTAATATTTGTTTTAATTATTGTCCCTTTTGAATGTGTTTGTCGAGAGGTAGAGAAGGGTGCAAAAGAGATTCAAAAATGGGCGAAAATCAAAGAAGTGCTCCAATTTGTTGGAATTTAGTTGCATCTTTCTTTCAATTTTTTTATTATCACCACTAATCTCCTTATAAAATTACATAGCTATCCTTAAGTACAGTATTCGATTGAATTTGGTAGCATTGATAGGTCGTTTTCAAGTTTAAATATGATAATGTAGGTTGATTTAACTTGTTCAATTATATTTATATTGTAATAGTTATGATTTCATATATGTTATAATTTATATTATAATAATTATGAAATTATAGCTACTATAATACTGATTTGACATGTTCACTTAATATTATGCTTAATAATATTTATACAGTAGTATTTACAAAACTTAACAACTACAGTAAATTGCAGTTGCTACAATACGAACTTATCAATTTGCTAAAACTAATTTGATTGTTCAACTTGCTTAGCTTGTTCAAATCTCTAGGATAGACCAACCCATCAGAATGAACTATTGCGTAGCCACCCAAATCAACTATCCCGATTGTCTTGCCTAGCTCAATTAACCTCTTCAACTCTACTAACATACTCAGGGGGCGTTTGGTTCTTTCCTAGGAATAGGAATCGGAATGGGAATCATTGTATTGTGGAATGAGAATAGGTATGAGTATGAATATCACTCTTAAAAGCAATGTTTGGTTAGTTGTATATCTTCTATCGGAATAAATCAAAGTTTCCTTTTTTACCCTTAAAGGAAAATAAGAGAAAAAATTAGATGTGAGAGAAAGATAAATGTGAGAGAAAAATATGATGAAAGAGAATGATGAGAGAGAAAGTATTATGAGAGAGAAAGTGTGATAAGAAAGAATGAAGAGAGAGAAAGTGTGATGAGAGAAAATGAAAAAAAAGAGTGTGATTGGAGAGAGCATGATGAGAGAAAATATGATGTGAGAGAAAGTATGATAGGAGAGGATGAAGAGAGAGAAAATATAGTGAGAAAAAATTAGAAGAGAGAGTGTGATGAGAGAGATTGAGGAGAGAGAAAGTATAGTGAGAGAAAAAAGAACAGTGAATATGATGGAAGAGATTGAGGAGAGAGAAAGTATAGTGAGAGAAAAAAGAACAGTGAATATGATGGAAGAGATTGAGGAGAGAGAAAGTATGATGAGAGAGAAAGTGTGTTGAGGAAAAAAGAAGTAAGTGTGATAAGAGAGATTGAGGAGAGAGAAAATATGATGAGATAGAAAGTGTGTTGAGGAAAAAAGGAGGAAGTGTGATAAGAGAGATTGAGGAGAGAGAAAGTATGATGAGAGAGAAAGTGTAATGAGAAAAAAGAGTGTGATGGGAGAGATTGAGGAGAGAGAAGTGTGATGAGAGAGAAAGTGTGATGAGGAACAAAAGAAGGAAGAGAGTGCGATGGAAGAGATTGAGGAGAGAGAAAGTATGATGAGAGAGAAAGTGTAATGAGAAAAAAAAAAAGGAAAGAGAGTGTGATAGGAGAGATTAAGGAGAGAGAAAGTGTGTGATAAAATGATGAGAGAGAAACAATGATGAGAGAGAAAATATAATGAGAGAGAATAAGGAGAGATAAGTGATATAAAAGAAAAAATAAATAAATAAATTTTGATATTTGATATTAATAGAGAAAATTTTAGTTTTAAGTCAAGGGTATTTTTGGAATAAGGGAATATTTTGATTGATGAAAATAGGGTAATGACTCATTGAAGGGGAGGTAGATGAAAATGAGTTATTACCCAATTTCAAGGATTCATTCCCTTATTTGTATTCCTATTCCTATAATCCAAACATTAACAATGGGAATCAATGATTCCCATTTCCCACTCTTATTACCCTAAACCAAACGCCCCCTCAATATATCTGGCCCATCTATCCAGTCTCAAAAAAATAAGCCACAATATTTACCTACCAATGAGGCGCGGAAGAGATGGTACGGAGACGGGGAAGTTAGCATAGAATGGGAAAGTTAGCACAGGGACAGAAAAGTTGGAGGACTTTATATTTAATTAAATTTCATTCTATCATACTTTCCAGTCCGATGTGAAGGAGATATGATGAGATCTAGGTTATTTTTCGAGTACATTGATGTTGTACAGAATTTAAGTAAGACAAAAGCTGATAGATATGATGCTAGTGTTGACAGAGATGTGACTTTGATAAATCTAGTGTATGTGCTTCGAAAGAAAGAACCCTCATGTGGAACTCAAGGACAGTGGTGAAGAAATTGACGGTATTTAGGCTCTGTGCGTACTTAGACAAGCACACGAAGCGTTAGAGACTAGAAATCTAGGAAAAAGTCCCCGGTGTAGGCTCTCCGACGTTTAAATCATGTATTTTTTCTCCAGAAAAATAGTATACAAAGAAAAAAGGGATTTTTTTTTAAAAAAAATAAGTGTGAATAATAAAGTTATTATGAAAATAGGTAAAAAGAAAACTTTTTACGAGTTTAGGTGAGATTAATTTATATCCAAGATTTAAATCCCGGTAATTATTTTTTTTTTATTTTTTTCCTAATATTCCGAGATTTAAATCCCGGCAATTTCTATATCCGAGATTTAAATCTCGATAATTATTTTATTTTTATTTTTATAAACAATCTAAAGTATGCAAGAAGCCGTGTGGAGAAAATCATAAAATTTTTATTACAAAGTGGGACAGTAAAGTATGCATGGAGCCACATGTGCTACAGTCCCAATAATTATTATTACAAAGCTAAAGTTTCTCCATGCAGCTCAATGCAAAAAAAAATCAAATTCTTAATAAACTTGTAGTGGAAATTCTGCAAACATGCAGCAAGTTGGAATCTCGCTGACATGCAAACATGCTACGGGAATCCTGCTGACATATAATGGGCGGGAATCCTGCTGACATGCTAGATTCATTAATTGAACAACTTCATTCTTTTATTAATTGACACACAGCGAGATCAATTCTTTATATAAACTTGTAATGAGTAAATTGTGAGAAGCGAGGCTATGAAGGGAGAGCTTTCAAAATAATTGAGGTTGCGAATGAGTTAGGAAGAGCAAAATTGTGATAAAATAAGTAAATCTTCTTATCTCAACAACATTTCTATAAATAGATTAAAGATTTATTTATCTTCCAGATAGTATCTGATGTTGAAATTTCAAATAAATAAATTAAACAATTCAAATAGATATGATTAAACTTTTTTCAAATTAGTTTGATTTAAAAAAAACAAAAGTAATTATAATGATTGATTTTGTGACAACTTAGAAACTTGTTAATTACATGAAATAATATGATCAGGTGTGTATATAAAAATAAAATTTCTTCTTATTGTAATTAGAAAAACCAACTCTAAATTATTCTTCTGACATAATTACAAACTAAATGTTCAACTTATTTTTACTGTTTGAAAGTAGAATTAGCAGTAATTTAAAAAATTAATTAGTAAGTAAATTTTTTTAATTTTATTATTATGCGAATTGTAAGTGAAATGAATTTAATAGTATTTAATATTAATTAAGGAAGTTTTAGTCTGTAATTTTAAACTTGAGATTTTCCATGAAATTTTTTTAATTTAGTAATATTAAATATTATATTTAAAGTATGTGAAAATATATAATGTTTGCTTTTTTTTTTAGTATTATTAAGCATAATGTAATTAGTACATTTAGTTTATTATTAAATAAACTTTTGATGCGTTTAAAATAACCTTATCTAATCACTCACTTTCTATGTATTAAGACAATGAATTTGAATTTCAAACTAATGAAAAATATTAATTTAAGAGATGTGAAAATAAAAAATAATTTATTTAATTAGTTTAATTTTAAAAAAAAACATGTTATGGTTTTTTTATTGAGAATTTCTTTATGTTTACGAATTATGATTTATTCAAAATTTGATGTACCATTACTTATTTATTATAAAATGACTTTAAGAATAAAAGTCCTTGTTAGCTATGGAGGTAGGATCATTGAGGGTGAGCACGGTACATACTATGAAGGAGGGTTGCATCGAGTAGTATTTTTGCAAGAAAACTTTGAGTATACTGACCTTGTTGAGTCCATAAGCCATAAATTAGAGCTCCAATTAGATGATGTTATATGTGATATAATATATAGATTGCCTTGTATGTCAAATGGAGTCATCCGTTATTATTGTATGGAGGTCAAAGATGGTGGTGATATACGTGCCCTTGTTGATAGTATTGCTGTTGTTGAAAGTACAAGTTATCCTCAACTATATGTGAAAACTAGAAAATATCGAGTTAAGGGTAGGAGAAGTGTATGTACTCAGGAGGCAGAGCTGAGTGGTAGACGAAGTTTTTGTGATCGCAGTTCAAGTCTTTTGCATGAATATGCAAAGTGGTAGACATAGTGTATATGCTCCTACTTCAGAGCCAATTAGTGATCCTTTTATACTACTTGGTCGTCACAGTGTATGTGTTCCAAGTTCTCAACCATTTGGTGATTCAACTCTACAATGTGACTGATGAAGTGTGTATGTTCCGAATCAGACATTGTATGAAGCTCCATTCGACGCAAGTATTTATGATAAGGTCGGTCCATCACATGAAGTTATGGAGTATTCTCGTGTGTTGAGTCATTCAGAAGTCCCACGACCTGAGAGCATTGACATACCGATAGCAACAAACGACTGTCAGTCCAACCCCTCAGAAGAGGAAGATAGTGATGGGCTACTCGGTCAAGACGATTGTGAGGAAGATGCAATGATTGAAGTGCCTGAAGCATTTTAGTTTACTGTTTCAGCGGATTGGATCGGATCAGTGGGTAACATAATTGGAATGATAGTTGGTACAAAATTTGATACAACATTAGAGTTTCAAGAGAAGGAAGATGTAATTAATGCAGTTAAACAATATTCCTTAAATTACAGTCGAGAATATGAAGTTGCTGAGTCAGGTTCGCGTGTTTGGTCAGTTGTATGCAGGAACACTGAATATGAGTGTAGTTGCCAATTACGTGCAGCAAGACTAAAGAAACTTGGTGGAAGATGGAGCATAACACAATACAAAAGTCCACACACATGTGTTGCGAGGGCTATATCACTTGATCATATACAATCGGACTCAAACTTTACAACTGCATATTGGAAGGGGTGAAGAGAGATCCGTCCAAGTCAGTTGGAAGTGTTATAGTTGAAATTCATAACTTAATGCATTTTAAACCCTCCTATAGGAAAGCATGGGAGGCTAAACAGAAGGCTATCGCCAGAATTTGGGGTGATTAGGATGAATCATACTAACGTCTACCACATTTCTTTGCAGCTCTGCAACAAACAAATCCTGGAAGTGTTGTATGGTGGGAATTCGATGATCATACTCATGTCAGACATCGTGCAGTTGAATTCAACAAAAAAAGTTTACGTCGACTATTTTTGTCATTCAAACCAGCTATCAATAGTATTGAGCTCACAAAGCCAGTGATCCAAATTGACAAAACTTTCCTTTATGGTAAGTATAAACATTCACTCCTAATTGCAACGACCATTGATGGAGATAACTCTTTGATTCCACTGGCTTATACGTTGGTAGAGTCTGAGAATGTGGAGAGTTAGGGTTGGTTTATGGCGCTTCTTCGAACACATGTAGTAGGGTGTGATGATATGTGTCATTTCCGATAGACATATTAGAATTATGCAAACAATGAATAACCAATATCTAAGTTGGGATGAAACTCATACAAAACATCGCTATTGCCTCCGTCACATGACCAACAATTTTAACACGCGCTTCAAAAATGTTGGACTCAAGAATTTACTCATAAAGGCTAGTACGGTAACAAAACCTCGCAATGCTATTAATACATATGCATACATGTTTTATATATAACATCTAATCAATGTCACATTATAGGGAGGACGTGTCAAGTAAGAAAGTGTGAGCAAGTTTTGGAGCATGGAACTGGATTACATCGCTCCCAATAGAAAAATAGTCAATGTCTCATAATGGGGGTCACAGATATGTGCATGCAAATACTAATGTAGCCGAATGTGTCAATTCAGTTTTAAAAGATGCTCGTTGTTTACCTGTTGCTGCCCTTATCGAGTACACGTCATGGTCAAGTACTTTGATTACAGAAGAAATGTGTACTATGATAAGATGACCAATGACGAAGTGTACACCTCATAGTGTCTCAAACTGTTAGATAAGAGTTTGAAAGCTGCATACACCCATCAGGTAACCTCTTTCAATTGTGAATATGGAGTTTTTAAAGTGAAGACGAGATACTCCCGTGAAATACAAAAAGGAGGAAATAAGCAAATGGTACATCTTCGCCTTCAACAATGCAGTTGTGTAAAATTTCAGGGGACGAAGATACCTTGTTTGCATGCAATAGCAGCATGTATGACAACTGGAAGAGATTATTTTGTCTATGTAAATGCTGTGTATTTTAGGTTGCCTAACAACCCTCCCACTACGATGAAGCACTTTTTGCAATTGTGTATCATTTGTGATACGTGTTACAGTTTCTTGTGATATTTCATCTTGTACAGTTGGTACTCGATTAGACGTGTCCTTTAATTTCCTTAAGAATAATTTTTTACTCATGGGCTTGTGGTTCATAGTATAGTCATTTTCTAAAATCGGACATTGGTGCCAACAATGACCTTCCGATTTTAAGGATTCTAAATGTCTTTTCATTTTTCTAGGATAACTCACAAACAAGTGAACTCATGTCCAACTTATCAGTGTCTCTCATGTGCTAGACCACCCAAATCCGAATATGCTTCAGACTAGGCTTACGCCCATTCTGCAATTCAACGGAAGTAGAGAGTTCTGACTTAGAAGGTACTATGTTCACTTCCGTTTCTAGTGTATATCCTTAAAACAAATTTGGTAATTTTCTGAATAACTCATCATTGATCTAATTATTCCATAAGAGCCTTATACCTTCTTTCTACTACACCATTCTGTTGGGGTGTACCAGGTGCAGTTAGTTGGGATTAAATCTCGTCTTCTAATAAGTGACTCCTAAACTCCCCTAAGAGGTACTCGTTACTACGATTTCACCGTAATGTCTTGATACTTTTACTTTGACGTTATTCCACATCAGCCTAGTACTCTTTGAACTAATCAAAGCCCTTAGAATTGTGGTGCATCAAGTAAATGTATCCTTATCTCGAATAGTCGTCTATAAAAGAGACGAAATATTCGAAACAACCTCTTGCCTGGATAGTCAAAGGTCTACACAAATCAGAATGAACCAATTCCAACATATCTTTGGCTCCATACCCCTTAGACTTTAAAGCTTTTTGGTTATTTTTCCTTCCAAGTAAGACTCGCAGATTGGAAAGATTTTCACTACCAATGAACTCAAGAGTTCATTGGTTATTATCCTTTGAATCCTACTCAAGTTAAAATAACCTAGCCTTAGATGCCAAAAATATGATTGGTTCATTTCTGAAGGTTACTTTCTCTTATTAAAGTTAAAAAATGTGTTATTAATTTTCATTTATTGCATCGTGGGAGTTATTGGTTTATAAATTGTCAACCAACGTACCAGAACAGATAACTTTCCTATTTTTCTTTATAACAAATATGTTATCAAAATAGGCAGAATATCTATTCTTTAATAGTTTAGAAATCGAAATCAGGTTCTTTCTAAACTTAGTACGTAAAGACAATTTCTGAAAATCCATATTTTATTCCTATAAGAGGATAAACATCTCCCACTGCAACAGCTGATACTTTTGCAGTAGTGCCTATGTAGACGGTGTTTTCCTTTTCATATAGCTGTCAGGTTTCCTGGAACCCTACAATGAATTGGAAACATGATTAGTGTCATCTGTATTTACACTCCAGGTACTAGTAGATAATACCACTAAATATGTTTCGACAACTAATGAATTAAATACACCTATATTGTTCTCAGTTCTAAGAGAACAGTCTACCTTAATGTCCAAGTCCTATCATTATAATTGGGACTACTAAGTCTTTTCTATAGTATAACAACTAAGGGATTGACATCCTAAGAATCACAAAAATATTTGGTCAAGACCAACACTTTAAAATCCCCATGAATTTTGTATGTCACGATAGTGTGGACGTATACAAATTCAAAAGGAGATTTTATCCATTAATTTTATTATCTCGTCATCCTAACTTCATGAAAAATAAAATTAATAGTTGGTCTATCTTTGATCAAATATTTTGGTCAAAACTTTGAATTTAAAATAACATTGATTCCTCAAACAATATTATTTAAATTCACCAACACCTCAAACACCGGGAATTTTGTATGTCACGATAGTGTGGACGTATACAAATTTAAACATTTGTAAGAGGAGGGTTTTACCCATTAATTATCTTGTTAATAAATCTTTATGACAAATAAAATTACCTCAAACACCATGAATTTTGTATGCCACGATAGTGTGGATGTATACAAAACCAAAAATTTGTAAGAAGAGTTTTTCCCATTAATTTTATTTTCTTGTCATCCTGACAAATAAAATTACCTCATACACCATGAATTTTGTATACCACGATAGTGTGGATGTATACAAAAACTCGACATTTGTAAGAGGAGGTTTTAATTTTATTATCTTGTCAACTTATCTTTTTGACAAATTAATAGTTGGTTTTCCTTTGGTTACACAAATAATAGCAGTGACTCCGATGGGGAGGATACTATTAGACGTGCCTAAGTGTATACCATTACTTGACACTAAGTCCATTAATAAGATTGTGCCCTGTAGGTACAGCGGAGGTCGGCAAGAGGGGGGTGAATTGCTTCTGAAATCAAAAATAAAGTATACCCTCCTCGGATTTCAACTCAGAAATAAAATCAACAGTAAAAATAACTAACAACTATATAAAAAGACACAAATAAAACGGGAGACCGAGGTTTAACCTGGTTACAACTAAGGAGCTTGTTAATCCAGGACAATCGAAAATCACACTAGCAGAGTCTCCTTCACTGTAGGCGGAGAAGCCTTTTTACACACTTAATGAACTCACAAGTTGCTAGGAATTGAAATCTTGAATCAATTATGAATTCCTAGGTCCAGGGGTCCTTTTATAGCCCCTGGAAAGTCTATCCCGAAGCTCCAAGGCGCCTCCAACAATGGTCCAAGGCGCCTCCTGTTGGAGTGTATACTGAAAGCCTAAGCTTTGTAAACATTCATTATGAATAAAGAATCACATTTGGTCTAATTATCTACATTTGTTTGTAGTTGTTCATTTAATTTATATTGTAGATAACATAGTATGTGGTGTCACATACAGAAGATGATGTTATCAGTACCTTATAAATTATAAACAGTAGCTCACGACCAGAATGGAAAGGAACAAACCATTAGAAGGTCGTAGTGTAATTAGGTATTAGTTTATCTTGACTATATAATTACACTAGTACACTCAGAGTGTATTGAGTAGGACCATTTGAGGTCGTTTCTTTTATACTGACTTTATAAAGGAACAAAGACCTCGGTTATTATGGAAGTGTGTGCTCTTAATCCTAATATAATAACAAGCACATATATTTGATATTTATTTCTTTAATTTATCAATGGGTGAGATTTAGTTCGATGAATCAATAAGCCCGATAAATTGGGAAATGATATCACTTATAGTGTGTGTTGTTGATTATAGAAGGAAACTGTGTCCTAGAGATACTAGGTTGATAATGTCCCCAAGAGGAGCTCATAAGGATTGTCATGTTAAACCCTACAGGTGGACTTAGTCCGACATGACGATAAGGTTGAGTGGTACTACTCTTGGACTTAGACATTAATTAAATGAGTTGTCAGTAACTCACTTAATTAGTGGACATTCGATATCTTAAACACAGGGAGACTAACACACTCATAATAAGAATGAGCCCAAAAATGTAATTTGGGATTGGTGCGGTAGTTCAATGATAGTTCTCTAGTGGAATGAATTATCATTGATAAAATTAAGTTGTGTGTTCGGGGCGAACACGGGATGCTTAATTTTATCGGGAGACCAAAACCAATTCCTCCTCTCGGTCCCTATCGTAGCCTCTTATTTATAGAGTTCTATACCCACCTATACCCACCTTCTATACCCACCCAATGGGGGCCGGCCTAGATATAAAATTGGGTGGTCGGCCCTAGCTTGAACCCAAGCTAGTAGGGCCGGCCAAATAAAATTAAAAAGAAATTTAATTTTAATTTTTATTATTATGTGGAAGATATATTTTAAAGAGAATTAAAATTAAAATATCTCTCTTGTAAAAGATCTACAAAAGATTAAAGAAAGAGATTAGATCTCTTTCCTTATTTGTAGATTGGAGAGATGTTTTATTTTCTCTTTAAAAATTATTCACATGTTGATAAAATTAAAATTATAGAAATTTCCTTTTATCAACCATGAAGAGATTTTAAAGAGAAATTTTATTTTTTAAAATTTCCGGAAACAAATTAGGAAGTTTTAATTATTGATTAAAACTTGTCCAATTTGTTCTCCAATGATGTGGCCGGCCATTGAAGTTTGATTTGGAAAATTTATTTTATTTTTCTAAATTAAATCATGTCAAGGAAATTGAGGAAATTTTATTGTAATTAAATTTCCTAATTTGCCTAGGCCAAGGAATATAAAAGAAGGGTGAGGTGGCTTCATGGGATAACCCTTATTATTTCTCTTCCTCTTATTCTTTGGTGTGGCCGGCCAACACCCTTTCCTCTCTTCTTCTTGTGGTGGCCGAACCTCTCCTCTCCTTGGAGCTCTTGTGGTGGCCGGATACTACTCGGAGAAGAAGAAGAAGAAGGAGAAAAAGCTAGCATCTCTTGGAGCTTGGTTAGTGTTTTGATTTTCTTCCTTGGTGAAGCTTTCTCTTTGTTGGCCGAACCTAGCTAGGAGGAGAAGAAGGTGATTGGTGGTTTCTCGTCTCGGAAGATCGTTGCCCACACAACGTCCGAGGTTAGAAGAGGAATACGGTAGAAGATCAAGAGGTTTTTCTACAAGGTATAACTAGTAATTTTTCTTTCCGCATCATGCTAGTTATTTATGGAAATAATACCAAATACAAGAGGCTTACGTTCTAGAATTTCGAATATGTTTTTCGATGTTGTGTTCTTTTATTTTTTCTTTTCCTTGTGATTTGATTGTTCTCTTTGGTTAACCTAAAGTTATTTTAGGAAATTAAATATTAGCTTTCTATTAAAGGTTTTGTCTAGTCGGTGGTGGTTGCTCCCATATCCAAGAAGGCCATGTGCCTCGCCACGCCGATCTGGGAACCTTTATGGAAATTAATATTTAATGGAATTAATAACTTAAGGAGACTTGGGTCGAACGTGTAAAGTTCCGCAGGAGATCCAAGTCAAAACCTAAAAGAACAAATAGATTAAGTTTTGGATCAAACGTGTTAAGTTCCGCAGGCGATCCAAAATTTAATTTAAAAGAACACATGATAGCTAGGAAAAGGTTCAGACCTTTGTACAAAATTTTTTGTACAGTGGAACCTATAGGTTTTCCAAGTAGCAACCAACAATTGGTATCAGAGCTAGGGTTTTGCCTCTGTGTATTTGGTATTTAGTTTAATTATGCACATGTCATACATAATTTAGGCAGGATAATAGTAGGATGTGCTAACTTTGTGGATGCAGGATCCAACTATTATGGCTTTTAGTTATTATGTGTGTGATTGGACCCTTGGACATGTCAAGGGCATTTATATGTGTGTGCATGATTGTATTAAAATACAGCAGGAGCTGTATTTAGTTTTATTAGGATTTTATTTTTGATCTAGATACATGTACATTCCTTTTATGGAATATAGGATCAAAAATGTAAAATTCTATTTATGTCGCGGATCGAATCTTGCAAAGCGTGGAACCTTGTAAGGACCAGAGGCGCAGCGGAACTAGGAGCAAGATGGATGCGACAGCTAGACCCGGAGGCGGTGGCCAAATATGGCAGCAGCTTGGGATGACAACACACGGAGGACAATTAGAGATAAAAGTCATAATAGTTGAAAATTAAATTTTCTATTTATTGCTTTTATATTGTGCTGTGTGTGCATGTTAGTTTACAAGTTTAGTAGGCTAGCATAGTTAAAATTCCTCATTTATAAATAACTAAGTGGGAGAGGGATTTTTAAATAAATCCCATGGTCTCCATTACTGGTTTGTAAGTGATGCAAACAAGCTTGCGCGTTGGCTCTGAGTGCCTTCCTCCATAACGGATGAGCTTGTTTGCGGATCACTAGAACAGACTTCCATTTTTGGATGACTATAGGAAGTTAATCAAGAGCGTGTGATCTTCCCCAACGGAAGGGGCATAATTTTATTAATGGACTTAGTGTCAAGTAATGGTGTACACTTAGACACATCTAATAGTATCCTCCCCAACGGAGTCACTGTTATTATTTGTATGACCAAATAATACCAACTATTAATTTTATTTGTCAAAAAGTTAGGTTGACAAGATAATAAAATTAATGGGTTAAAACCCTCCTTTTACAAATGTTGAAATTGTATACGTCCACACTAACGTGGCATACAAAATTCACGGTGTTATGAGTTGTTGGTTAATTTAAAATAGTATTGTTTGAGGAATCAATATTATTCTAAATTTAGAGTTCTGACCAAAAGTTATTTGTGATTCTTAGGATGACTTTCAACCCACTGTCCATTATACTTCAACAAAATAGACTTCATTGGACCAAATTACATAGATTGGAAAAGAAACCGGATATTGTTGAACTGCTGAAAGCTATAAATTTATCTTGATGAACCTTGTCACGATACACCTTGGTGAATCTACCTAAGAGGAGATTGAATATCATAAGAGATGGGTAAAGGCGATGAGATGGCGCGGTGTTACATTTTGGCTTCAATGTCAAATGTATTGCAACATCAAGATTTACCAACGACTTATGATATTATGAACAATCTCAAGGAACTCTTTGGTCATCGTGATAGGGCTTCTAGACAAGAAGCTATGAGAAAGATAATGACAGCCACCATGCAGAGGGTACTCGTAAGGGATCATATCCTAAACATGATGGCTTATCCGAACGAGATCGGATCCTTGGAGGAGAAATTGATGGGAAACCCAGATCGATATGATCCTCCAACGCTACCTAGAAGTTTTGGGCAGTTCCTGAACTATAATATGAATAAGAGAATTTATTCATTAGGGGAACTACTGACGTAACTTAGCAGAAGGATTATTTCGTCACAATTCTCAAATTCACTATGAAAATGGTTCTACTTCTAAACCGAGAGGAAAGAAGAAGAAGAAACAAGTTGGTTCAAGAAAGAAAGTGAATAAATCTCAGAGTACAGGATTTAAAGCTGGAGTAAAGAAGCCGAAGGGCAAGTGCTTCATCTGCAAATAGTTAGGGCATTGGAAGGCGGACTGTCCTCGTAAGAACCAAAATAAAGGTATATCTCATGCTCTAGTTGTTGAAACATGTTTAGTGGTGTTATCTACCAGCACCTGGTGTGTAGATACGGGAGCCACTGATCATGTCTGCAATTCCTTGCAGGGGTTCCAGGAAACCCGACGACTATCTGAAGGGGAGATTACCGTCTACATGGGCAATGCTACTAAGGTGGCAGCTGTTGCAGTGGGAGACGTCTACTTATCTTTTAGTAGAAATAAAAATTTGGTTTTAAGAAATTGTCTTTATGTACCCAGTTTTAGAAAGAATTTAATTTCAGTTTCTAAACTGTTTTTAGATGGATATTCAGTTTCTTTCAGTAACGATGTAGTTATTAAAAGAAATAAAGTGATTATCTGTTCTGGTGCATTAGTTGGCAATTTGTATACTTTAAATCCAATTTCTTCCACAAAGCAAAACATGGAAATTTATAATTCATCTTCTAACTCAAATAAGAGAAAAGAACCTTCGGAAATGAACCAAGCATATCTTTGGCATCTAAGGCTTGGTCATATTAACTTAAGTAGGATTCAAAGGCTTATAGCCGATGGACTCTTGGGTTCATTAGAGTTGGAAAATTTTCCAACCTGTGAATCTTGCTTGGAAGGTAAAATGACCAAGAGGCCTTTTAAGGCCAAGGGGTATAGAGCCAAAGAAGTGTTAGAATTGGTTCATTCTGATTTGTGTGGTCCTATGTCTATCCAGGCAAGAGGTGGTTTTGAATATTTTGTCTCTTTTATAGACGATTATTCAAGATATGGATACATTTACCTAATGCGCCGCAAGTCCGAGTGCTTTGATAAGTTCAAAGAGTACAAGTCTGATGTGGAGAAACGACTAGGTAAAAGTATCAAGACACTACGGTCTGATCGTGGTGGCGAATACCTCTTAGGAGAGTTTAGGAATTACTTATCAGAGGCCGGGATTCAATCCCAATTGTTGCACCGAACACCCCATGTAATGGTGTAGCGTAAGCGAAGGAATAAGACTCTTATGGAGATGGTTAGATCGATGATGAATTATTGAATTACCAAATTCATTGTGGGGATATGCTCTGGAAAAAGAAGTGTATCGTTCCGAACTTAGTACCTTCTAAATCGTTTCTTCTACTCCCATAGAATTATGGAATGGGCGAAAACCCGTCTAAGACATATTCGGATTTGGGGTAGTCCAGACATGTGCTGAACCAGATCTTGATAAGTTAGAATCTCGTCATGAAGTTCGCGTGTTTGTAGGATATCCCAAAGGAACGAAAGGTGGTTTATTTTTATAGTAAGACCGAAGGTCATTGTTAGCACCAATGCCCAGTTTTTAGAAGAAGACTATATAATGGATCACAAGCCCAGTAGTAAAGTTGTTTTAGAAGAACTTAGAGAGGACATGTCTACTTCAGTACCAACAGTATAAGATGAAGTACCACAAGAGACTGCAACACGTGTCACACATGATACACAACCACAGACAGTGCCTCGTCGTAGTGGGAGGGTTGTAAGGCAACCTGATAGATTCATGTTTTTGGGAGAGTCTTCGGACTTGATCCCGGGTAAACATGAACCTGATCCACGAACATATGACGAAGCACTCCAAGATATAGATGCAGCATCTTGGCAAAAGGCAATGAATTCTGAAATAGAGTCTATGTACTCTAATAAGGTCTGGGAGCTTGTAGAACCACCTAATGGTATAAAAGCCGTTGGATGCAAGTGGATATACAAGCCTTGAAGGCGCCTTCAAGTTGAAGGCGCCTTCAAGCATGATGAAGGCGCCTTGAGCTGCCTTTTCAGCTCCTTTACTTCTTTGCTTCGTCTTCCGACGTCTTCCGTAGTTGCGGTCTTTTGGGTGATTCTGGCTAACTGAAATAGGGCTCACCCGAACCCAATTTCCGGCCTTCCTCGAGCAGGCTTCCGTCCGGCTTCTCGTCCCTCGAACGCTGCGCACGTTCTTCTCGCTCCACCGGAGTACTCTTCCGCAGCTCTCTCGTCCTTCGGACGCACCGAGCCCGTCGGCTCCCTTCCAGTGTCGTCCTTCTCGCTAGCTGCGTCTTCCGCTCGACTTCCTGTGCTCCTAAGCTCCTGCACACTCAGACACAGGGATCAGACAAAACGCAGGACCTAACCAACTTGGTTGATCACATCAAAACACCCACGGGGTCCAACATGCCCCTTTCGATGGGAAAGATCACACGCTCTTAATTAATTCCCTATAGTCATCCTAAATGAAAATTTGATCTAGTGATCCGCAAACAAACTCATCCGATATGGAGGAAGGCACTCAAAGCCAACGCGCAAGTTTATTTGCATCACCTACAAACCAGTAATGGAGACCGTGGAATTTATTAAAATAAATCCCTCTCCCACTTAGTTATTTAAAGTGAGGAATTTTAACTATCCTAGCATACATCACATGCATACATACACATCACAGTAAATAAAAGTAATAAATATGGAAATTATTTTTCCAACTATTATGGCCTTTTCCATCACTGTCCTCCGTGTGCTCCAACCCTAGCTGCTGCCACCTTTAGCCACCGCCATCGGGTCGAGACGTCGTATCCATCTTGCTTCTTATTCCATTGTGCCTCTGGTGCTTCAAAAGTACCACGCCTCGCAAGCATCCGATCCGCGATAAAAATAGAATTTTACATGTGTCGATCTTATATTCCACGAGGGAATGTACATGAAATCTAGATCGAAAATAAAATTCTAAAATCCTAGGGCTAATACAGCTCCTGTTGTATTAGTTACATACAATCATGCACACATACAATAATGCCCTTGATATGTCCAAGGGTCCAATCACACACAACATCTATAAGCCATAATAGTTGGAGTCTGCAACAAAAAAGTTAGCACATCCTACTATTATCCTGCCTAAATTATGTATGACATATACATAACCTATTTAAATTTTAAACACACAGAGGCAAACCCTAGCTCTGATACCAATTGTTGGTTAGCCCTAAGAAAACGTACCGGTTCCACTGTACAAAAATTTTTGTACAAGTGTTGAACCTTTCCTTAAATAACCTATTGTGTTCTTTAGAAGTTAAATTAGGAATCGCAGACGGAACTTAACATCATTGATTCCAAATTTAACTTATCTATTCTTAATGGTTTAGATTTGAATCGCAAGCGGAACTTAACACTATTGATTCAAATCCACCTATGTTATTAATTCCATTAAATATTAATTTCCAAAATTGGCTTCCAAGACTGCATGGCGAGACACATGACCTTCTTGGATATGGGAGCAACCACCACCGCCTAGACAAAACCTTTTAAGGAAAGCTAATATTTAATTTCCTTAAATAACTCTAGGTTAACCAAAAAGAACAATCGAATCACAAATTTGAAAATAAAGAAAACACAAATTCGAAATACTAGATCTAATGCCTCTTGTGTTTGGAATTCTTACAAAAAGAAATAACTAGCATGCTGCGGAAAACAATTGCTAATTATATCTTCTCTTTGTAAACTAATGACCTCGAGATCTTCTGTTGTATTCCTCACCTCGCCTTGGACGTCGTGTGGGTGACGATCCTCCAAGATGAACACCACCTAAAGAGCTTTCTTCTTCCTCCTCTATAATCCGGCTACCACCACCAATTTAGGAACCAAAGAGAGCAAGGGAAAGGGAAGGGGAGAGATCCGACCATCATGAGAGAGCACAAGCAAGAGACTAGAATTAGATGCCTCCTTCTTCTCCTTCTCCTCCTTCTTGTATCCGGCCACTTAAAAGAACCACAAGCAACATGTGGCCGACCCTATCATGATAAAGAGCTAGGGGCCGACCCTAAGGAGGAGACTAGAGAGAAGAGAGAAAAAGAATTCATTAACCCATGAAGTCTCTCCTCCTCTTCTTTTATAATACTTGGCCAAGGCAAATAAGGAAAAACTTTTTACAAAAAATTAAAATCTTCCTCATGTTTTTCCTTTTTCCTTTTTATTTTTCTTTTTCTTTCCTCTTGATTGAATCAATTACCAATCATAGATTAGTTTTAATTTGATTGGATGATGATTTAATCCTATTGGCCGACCCCTTGCTTGGGCACCAAGTAAGGGTGGTCGACCCCTACAAGGAAGGAAATATAATTTTTTTAATAAAATTTTACAAGAAGAAATCCTCTTATAGAATTTTACAAGCTCTCTTTCAATTTCCTAAAGTAGGAGTTAAAAAAGGAAAGTTTTAAAAAATTAAAACCATGTTTTAAAATTTAAAACTTCTTCTTATAATATTTCCTTTTTTAACATGGTGATAGAAAATTTAAATTTTAAAACTTCTCTTTTTTTTTTCCTAAACCATGAGGATGGTTAAAAAAGGAAAGTTTTAAAACTTTTAAACTTTCTTTTAAAACATGTGATCTAATTCAAATAAGGAAAGTTTTTAAATTTAAAATCTCTCTTTTAAAACTTGTAGTTTTCTACAAAGAGAAGATTTTAAAAATTCAAAACACCCCTCCCTGTTTGAATTAATGTGGCCGACCCCCTCTTGCTTGGGCACCAAGCAAGGGGCCGACCCCTTAAGAGGATAATGTGGTCGACCCTTGCTTGGTCACCAAGCATTGAACCGACCCCCTTCTTGGGCACCAAGATGGACCTTTCTTTGGATGAACTTGAGGCTTTAATGAGGCTACGACAGGGACCTAGAGGAGAAATTGGTTTTGGCCTTCCGATGAGCTTGAGTATCCCGTGTTCGCCCCGAACACACAACTCAAGTTCATCGATAATAACTCATTCCACTAGAGAGTTATTATCGCACTACCGCACCAATCCCAAATTACATTATGGACTCCTTCTTATCATGAGTGTGTTAGTCTCCTTGTCTTTAAGATAATGAATGTCCACTAATTAAGTACAACTCACTTAATTAATATCTAGCTTTAAGAGTAGTACTACTCGACTTCATTGTCATGTCGGACTAAGTCCACCTACAGGGTTTAACATGACAATCCTTATGAGCTCCTCTTGGAGACATTCTCAACCTAGATAACTAGGACACAGATTCCTTCTATAATCAATAACACACCCTATAAGTAATATCATCTCCCAACTTATCGGGCTTATTGACTTATCAAGTTAAATCTCACCCATTGATAAGTCAAAGAAAATAAATACTAAATATATGTGTTTGTTATTATATTAGGATTAAGAGCACACACTTCTATAATAACTAAGGTCTAGTTCTTTTATAAAGTCAGTACAAAAAGAACTTACCTAAAATGGTCCTACTCAATACACTTGGAATATATCAGTGTAATTTATTAGTTAAGATAAACTAATACTTAATTACACTACAACTACTTCAATGGTTTGTTCCTTTTCATCTTAGTCGCGAGCAATTGTTTATAATTTATAAAGAACCGACAACATGATCTTCTGTGTGTGACACCACACACCATGTTGTCTACTATATAAATTAATTGAACAAATTACATTTAACAAATAAATGTAGATATTGACCACTGTGATTCTTTATTTCTAAATAAATGTTTATACAAAAGCTAGACTTTTAGTATACACTCTAACAAGGCTTAGCCGTGTCGATTACCTTAGACATCCAGGTCCAGTTGACGATGAGTTATTACATCTGCAAACGTCGCATAGTTCCGAAACAGTATGGGATAATGTGTTAATAAAATAAGTTGTGTCGTTAATTTCTTTGTCAATGTATTTGTGCACATGTGTTATGATCATGATAAAATTAATTTGTTATACAATGTTTTTCAGGTTAGAGCAAGTCGCTGTGAGCCATATTACGCCAGTTACCTTGAACCTTTGCTTGTGAAGTGAACTAGTCTACATCAAAATGAGTATAATATTCAAAATGATCGTTTTATTTATTGGATGAGTGTAGTGGGATTCTTAGGGGTTTTCCAGGTTGGATATCGTCGTATTGATGGAGCACTTGTTACTGCTCTTCTTGAGAGATGGAGGCCGGAAACACATTCATTTTACATGCTCGAAGGAGAGATGACAATAACTTTGCAAGATGTTGCAATTCTATTGGGACTACCTATTCAAGGGTCAGCAATATCTGGTAGAGCGAATGTTGACATATATGACTATTGTTTAAGGTTCCTTGATCAGGTTCTACACCCCTCGAATATGAAGTCAAGACGTCTTTCAATTGGGTGGCTGACTAAAACCTTTGATCTAACGAAACTTCCCGCCAATGCAACCAACGAAACTATACAGTGTTATGTCCTTGCCACTATATTGCGAATGATAGGTGGTGATCTGATGGGCTCTAAAATAGAGGGTTATGTGCACAGCATGCTCTTTCAATTTGTTGAGGATTTACATCACATGCAAGAGTATAGTTGGGGTAGTGCATGCCTTGCATACTTATACCACAATTTGTGTAATGTTATGGACCATATATTAGTCAGATATCAGGTCTCTTATTGCTTCTGCAGCTATGAGCATGGGAGTGATTTACTCAATGTCGTCCTATTACTAGGGGTGGGATAGAACATATATCCATGCTTCCGCTCGGGACTAGGTACAATAGTTATTTGTTCATATCATTTTAGATTAAAGTATTATATGCTTATTCATTTGAGAAAATTACGATTTCAGGTGGGCAGGTAAGAAAGAAGTTCGACAATCACCACAATTTACTTTGCAAGGATGGAGATATGAATTCGACGTCCAAATATACCACCAAGTAAGATCTTTGTTATTTTAACCTTGTCGTTTATAACATTAGCTATATTAATGTAAAGACTAATTGTTATGACCTTATGTAGATCTCTTGGGAGCCATATGTCCAATTTATCCACCAGTTAGATCCGATTTGTCTATCCAGGCAGGACATTTGGACGACTCGAGTACCCTTGATATGCTTCAATGTCGTCGAATGATATTATCCAAATAGGGTACGACAACAATTTGGTTGGCTCCAGTTTATCTCTATTCCTCCTTTTTGTCATTGTGGTAATCATTCAACCAATCAAAAGGGAAAGTACGAGGTTGATTGGAGGGTTGAATGGGCAAAGGAGATTAACATTCGGAATAACCGCCAATAATTTGTGGTTCATAGTAATACCATTTTATTGACCCAACACTATCATAGTTAGTATGGAGATTGGTACATGTGAGTAACTCGAAGATTTATGACAATTGAGGGGGCCACTCATGTAAGAAGTGTAAGATTTCACCAAACTCTCTAATTGTTTCACAAATTAATATTCAATTGCACTTTAACATCCATTATATTTATTTATTTTTCTTCTTATACTATATTGATACTCACGAGAGAGCATGGATCTCTTCATGCTCAGATAATGCTCTGATCAAACGACAACAATCGGATGGCTGGGGCTATTCTTGGAGCTTTTGGAGAGCAACAAAGATACGTGTAGGCCTGGATCGGTACGGTATACCGTACCCAAAATCGAATACCGTATACCGTATCGAAAAAATCGATATTCTAAGAAATGATACCAATACCGTACCGATATTTCGGTATACCGAATTTCGATATACCGAAATATCGGTACGGTATCGGTAAAATACCGTCATGCCGAAATTATATATATATTACATATAATATATAAAAAATAATTCTCTTGTAATGAAGGCAGTGATCATATAAGAACAAGAGTTGGGATTTCAGACCCAAATATGTAAGATTGAAGATTAACCAATAGCTAGTGGTCCCAGGGTGGTGGCTCGCCGGAGACTTGTCGAAATCTTACCAGAAATAACTAAATGCTAGCTGGAAAAATAGGGGAAGCATATAGGCTTCAATCCCTACTAAAAATACCATAAATCCACCAAAGAAATAAAAGCTAAAACTCACCGGAAAATCGGACAAGAACTTGCGCAAGCATAACTCTCAGAACAGAGCTCGGTGATTAGATTTCTTCAGATTCAATGAAGGAAAAAAAATATTAGGGCTGGAGAAGAAGTTTCTAAGTTGTTGTGCATCTTCTCCGGCGACTACGTGCGGTGGTCGACTGTGGAAGGAAAGAATCGCAAGTCACAACGTGTGCACCGACGACGCAAGGAGAGAACATGGTTTGGGGCCGTTTAGGATTTGGTTTAGGCTTTAGGGGAATCTAAATTAATCATTTAATCTATAGTTACTCGGTATTTCGATATACCAAAATATTTTAAATCGTTACCGTTACCGTTACCGACAAATTCGGTACGGTATGATACCGTACCGAATTTTTCGGTATACCGAAAATTTCAGTATATACGGTATTTTTTCGGTACAGTTTTTCGGTATTTCGGTATTTCGATATTTTTTTCCAGCCCTAGATACGTGGACTACCCAAGTGAATATACCATTCAAGACGATATGCATATTCCTAATTATGAGTTCACTCCTACTGCTAATGCACCATCAGGTAGAGGTTTGAGAACCAGTCAACCACGACAAAGGTATGTCAATCCTCCTCGTATGAGCTGTGATACTATTTCTGAACCACCAGTCTGGAGAGATCTGTCAATGCAAGCTGGCTCATCTTCATTCACACAAGCTCGGACAAGTTTTGGTGGTTATCCCACATCAGGTGGGTTTGGCCAACACTCCGATCCCTAATCATCTTCAGAGTCATTTCCGGGTCCATCATCGTTGCCAACCGATAGAGATTTTGGCCACCCGACCACTTTAGAATTTTCAATGTTTGAATCAGGCTCTCAAATTCAGGGTAGTTTGGGACCTGATTATTTTACTCCTTCTACAAATATTTTTGCTCCATTTCAAATGGAACGCATGTCCACAATGTCTAACCTCCAATCGGTAGATATATCTGGTATGCGTTTCTGTTTATCTGAAGCTAATGACAATGATCCACAAGAGGGTAATCATGGGGATGACGAAGAGGCTGGAAATGATGCAGATAACGACGTTGTAGTCCAACAATCACATAAGCGGAATATGGGTGGTAGAATTCCTTTTCTCAGATGATTCCTCCCACATCGAAATCGTCGACGTCCAAAATGTGGTACCGATTGAATATAATTTATAGCATATTTGTAAATGTTTTTATATTTAGACGTGAGAATCTTTCTACTAATAATATAAATATCAATTCTCCTTATATTTAGACGTGATAATCTTAAATATATTTACTAAATCTCATAATTTCTTTTATTTCCAGTTTATTGAAATTATTTGCTAATATAACTTATAATATATTTAATAAATATAAATATAAATATAAATATAAATATAAATTATTATTATTATATTTAAACATATGTTAATAAAACAATTTAGCCTTGTAAAAAAATTATAAAATTTATTATGAATTTATTTTTTTAAAATAAAACTTAAGCGTTAAATGTAAAATAAAAAATATGTATTTTTTTAAAAAAGTTACCGGGATTTAAATCTTGGAATTAGAAGGTGCTAAAAAAATTACAGGGATTTAAATCTCGAATATGAATTAATTTCACTTAAATTTGTAAAAAGTTTTATTTTGACCTATTTTTGTAATAACTTTACTATTCATGCTTATTTTAAAAATTCTCCGCAAAAAAAAAAAAATGGTAGAAGACGAGTGCGAATGTACGTGTATTTGGCTAAGGGAGAGGACCTTCCTTTTTATATGACGTTGCATACCTTTAGAGCCTGTATGTTGTCAGAGAATGTCGAGTGTATGTTGTTAGAGAATGTCGAGTGTCTGAGCCTGTCGAGTGAGAGAAGATGTATGAGGGCCTCCTATTAGTGGAAGGAAGGTTCTATTCACAGATGATGGCAGACTACTAGAATATTCCCTGATGCATGACAGTTAATCTCTGATAGGAGGTTACGATTCCCTAATATTGTTTGTCACATAACATTTTCCATCCCGCCCGGATTTAGCTACGGACAGCTCGAGATGACCGTTTAGAGGTACCACCTGACCTAAGTCTCGATGAGGAGGCTGAGTCGTGGTGACCCGCCCGGGCTTTATCTGTTATCTGTATTTGATACTGTGGCGAGGAACCCATCCTTCATGTCTTGATCATTGCAAGGCCGCCCGGGAGTTGCTTTAGTGAAAGTACCTGACCTGCTCACACGGCTCGAATTGGGAAGTTCGACCAGTCGGGGGAAGGTAAGGAACTAATTCAGGGCGCCTCTTACATCTCAGATCTGAGGACCTGCCCTGCCTGTGCTCGACCAGGAATTATGCGACTGATGATATGAGGTGGTCTAACTCTCTCTTTCTCCTAACAATTGACTGACATGTCCCCTTGCCTTTTGACTGCCCTTGACTGTCACGTCTCCTTGACTTTTGACTGTCCGACCTTATCGGACCCCATCTTTATGCACCGTATCATACATCATTAGAGATTCTAACAATGCGTGCTCCAGATTTGAAAGAGACAATCGTTTCAAAACACACACAAGTTCATATTGAATTATGTTTACATCCAACTCAAAATACATGAACCCTAACACAAGCCACACAGTGATTATTTGATTACAATATATGCCCCGAAATCACACATGATTTTTAACTTTGGAACTATACCCAGTGAGATCGTCATAGTACTTGGACCACAACATGATCCCTCCGTACTTGCTCGAGCTCTTGACGATCGGAAGAACCTTCGAAATGAGATCGTCCGGTGGGATGTAGCCGCTTCCAGCCGCCTCTGGCGCTGCCGGAAGCCCAAGGAACACCTCCTTCGTGGGGATGGAGATCCATTGCTCCCATGCATTTGCAAGATTGCTAGTATCGCCGGAGCTATATTGGCAAGGAGGGTTATTGTAGAATTGAACCCACACGTAGTCGAAGAGGCCGGTGTCGAGTGCTCCACCGATCCAAGCATCCGGGTAAGGACACTGAGGTGCGGCACTCAAGTAGACCTGACCATAGCTTTTGAGGTACCTAACAAAAATATAAATATAGATTTTTTAATAAGAAAATATATTTTTTTTTTATTTTAAAAATAAAATATCTTATTATTATTTAAGTGCATGTAGCAATTTGAAATACCTAGCGAGTTCGTTCCAGTGTTGGTTGGTTCCGCCCTCGATGTCGAAGTCGATGCCATCCAGCACGGCGTCGCCAAGCGGCCGTGAAGCGGCGGAGCCGCCGAGGAAGTTGTTCCAGAGGTACCCCGCCACCTGCTTGGCGTCCTGAGAGCTCGTCAAGTAGTAGCTCCCGGCGCCGCCTCCGATGGAGAGCAACACCTTGACGCCGCGCCGCTGGCACGACTTGACGTCGGCGCTCAGCCCGGTGCAGCCGTTGGAGTAGGGGTCGCAGTGGCCGGCGAGGTTGATCATCGGCGTCTGGCCGTTGCCGAAGGTGGGGAGGAAGGCGACCAGGACGAACTTGTAGTTGCCGGTGGCGCAGGCGTCGGCGAGGCTGCCTTCGTTGCCGTTTTGGCCCCAGTAGACGGCGATGCTGCCGGCCTCCGACATCACTCCGGCGACGGCCAGCGTGATCAAAATCACACAGAACACTTTAGATGGAATCGCCATCGCGATATCGAAGCAGAGACCGCTAATAAAACCGGCCGCTTAGCAGATGAAGAAAGATTCATGCAATCTTGTCTATTTATAACAATTTAGCAATGCGATCATGGATTTACATTTACAGTAAATTAAGAACTGGTGCATGCGATTGGCCGTCAATGCCGTCGCCTGCGCGCAAAGGTCTCTAGATTTTGTCGTGTTCGATGGCAGATTGGCCGATAGCTTCTACTCTTGATCGTTTACGAAACGCAGCAGTTTATTTTGAATCTTTTTAAGCAGTGTGTTTTATTCTATTTTTGGGCATTCTCTCTTATTCATTTTCCTAATAAATTCTAAATATAATTTATACGCAATGATCTGTTTGAGATCGAGAGAGATGATGTATCCACGATCGAACTTTTTTGGTAGGTCGGATGCACGTGAGGTCGACTTTTGTCGGGTTGGCAATTGTCAGATGAGTGATTGCCAAATCAGTACTCCGGTAAAGCAGTTCGGATCCTCTGTCCCGAAACCTCTCTGTCCCCATATTTCATTGTCGATCGGACGGTCCAGATCACATCTCAAGGCATCATGACATCTTTAAGATGTGTACAGTATTTTTGTGATGTGATGTGATGCCTTGAGATATGATCTGGACCGTCCGATCGACAGTGGGACATGGGGACAGAGAGATTTCGGGACAGAGGATCCGAACTACCGGTAAAGGCCCTTGGTGTCGGCGCCTGAAAGGGCTGAAAGAGGAGTTAAAAGGGAGGCTAAGATGAAGACACTCAGGTTAAAGTGTGGTGGAGATGACAGTGATGAAGTGAAATATCAATACCACAAGGTATCTTTCAATGTTGTCATCATTAAGTCATATAGGACGTGAATAGATGATTAAAATTATCAAAGATCTGGTACCTCTTTCCAGAGTCGTACATGTATTTGACGAGGTTTGAAGGACATACTAAAAAAATAATCTTTTCACTATGATAAATAATGATAAAATTTAATTTACAAATAATATATATACTAAATACATAAATAAATAAAAAATAATATATTATTATAAATACTACTCGTCTAGCTATTTTAAAAGTAAAAATATTTATAAAATCTGAATAATTCAATTGTTAGACTATTTCTTTCTCAATCTATAACATTGATAACTCATTTAGTGTATCATATAACATTGAGACCAATGCGATGATTGCAGGTAGTAGTAAGGCGACAAGCAGTAACCATCATACAATTAGGTTGTCATTCGCACAAACGATCGGAGTAGAGTGTGACAGCCACCGCGCTATGCAATTAGGTCACACGAGCAAAGGCCAACCACCAACCCATGTTGCGTGAGATAGCCACTGCGAGAATCGACGTGATTAGGTCGCACGAACGACCGCTGTTGCATGATTATGATACCATTGGTGTTGCGTGTTGCAAGACGAAGAAGATGGTTAAAGAAAAAGATTAGGATTACCTCTTGTTCAGTGAATCCATGCATTGGTAGAAAAGAACACTGGAGAAGAAATCACGTGCAAAGAAGAGCAATACCAAAAAAGAAATTGCATTCAAAGAAAAGTCGTGCATTGGTGCGTGCCTCGAAGCAGTGAGAATAGGTTTAGCGACCATTTAGGGTCCATGTCTCTCATTCTGTTTTAGGTATAATTAAAAAAAATAGATCCTTCATTGGGTTGGGCCCTGAGGTGGTTGCCTCTCTGGTCTCATGGAAATTACAGCTCCCTCTTTCTTCTTCACTAAAGAGTGTTGTTACCTTTCTATAGCATGCATTATTCTAACTGTCGTGTCCCTTCGTGCTATGGTAACTTCACGCTATTATAACTGTTGTGTTGCATTGTTGGATTTTAACTTGGATATGACTCGGGTTGAGTTTGGCCATGAGTCGGCTGACTTGACCCGAGTTTAATCATGAATTGACTGACTCAATTGGAATGCATTGACGCCCTAGGTTTGATTGATTGGAATTGAACTTGTAAGAGCTGGTCTGACTGGATTTGAGTTTGTCTCAAACTCATTAGGATTTGCATTGATCGGCTTGCCACGTCGTCCCTGTTGTCTCTTCCATACCACACAACTTATTCGAGCAAATCAAAATGAAAGAGTTTGGATAACAATCTTCCATGTATCGTAAACTTTTTAGTCTACATAATTCTATCAGTTGTTAGTTATTCTCAAGTAGTAAAAAGTGATTTATTCGCTCCAAATGTCTTCCTGAATTAAATCATAAATAACTATTAATTTGAACAGTTAAATAACATATGGAGGATAATCACCTAATTATTAATTGAAATTTGAGCCCTAAGTCTTATGATGATAATACTATCATACGCTAACCAACTAACCAACAGTCCGTCCATCCATCCAGACAACACCTCATGAGTAAAAAGGGTTGATAATGAAAACTACTCTACGTTTGAAAAATTTAAGTATTTAAGATTAAATTGGAAAATAGATTTCTTAGAAGATCTTCACATTTCATCTTTAAATATCTGGCCTTTTTTCACAACTATTTCATTACACGTAATGATGATAAGACAATAGAAATTAGACAATAATTAAAAGAGTTTTTTTTTTATTATTATCAAATGAGCATCATACTCTATCAATCTTTACCAAATGATATAGTTGTTCTCAAGTATATTGTTCAATATTATTATCTCTTATCATACACATTAAATCTTGAATTAATTGGACATTGCTACAACACATACTTAACATGTTCAAAATATTGATATTGTAACAATTATAATTTTATAATTGCTACAACAAATATTCAATATGTTAACTTACTATTTATACGGTAACAATTACGAAATATAATTACTATAACATTTTTAGTAACTATAAAAAATAATACTGATTTAACCTATTTATATAATATTCATTGATCCGGTTGTAAAAACAGGGGACCCCTGTCCAGTAGAGTCAACGCCACGTGGAAGTTAAAGTGGCAGGAGGCCGGCCGGAGAGGGGTGGGTCCGACCGGCCGGTCGGCCGGCCGGCCGGTCGGCCGGCCGGTGTCTGGTTGATGGTTAAAGGCGCCCTGCAGAAAAACAGGGTTCCGGCGCTCAGTGGACAAGATTGCAGGGCCGAGCGGACTGCACGCTTGACCAAAGCCATAAGGTAGCATACTGCTAATAGTCTCCACAAATCGTGTGATTGAGAATCTCCTCGAGTAAACCACCGCATACGTCCGGCCGAATGTAGCGGAAGCTGGCCGGCCGGACGCTAGATCGCGAGCAAAGGGGAAAAGATCTTTCCCTGACAGCGGGTATGTTCCACATGTAGGCCATACTCCGAATCTTATGACAGGAGGTTCCTCTGTCCCATCGAGGACATACTTGGACTGTAGCAGTATGGGTCAGGTAAGCTCACTGACAATCCCTCACTTGGGTATGGGCCGCGGACACGTGTACACCTTGGTATGTGTACACTCGCTTCTCCACTGCCCTATATAAAGGCACTCATCCTTCGTCGGAGGTATGCATTCTGATATTTTGGGAGCCACTCCTTCACTATTTGCTTGCCTGACTTGAGCGTTAGAAGGTCGCCGCCGGGAGCCCCTTCCCGGCCCGACTTTTGTGCAGGATCGCCGGAGGTTCGTGCTACCAGTCGAAGATCCACGTTAGCAGCCGGGAAGCGCCACGTGCCCAGCGTCCGTTGATTCAGCATTCGAACAGGATCAATTTGGCGCCGTCTGTGGGAACGCTCCTGCATCCGAACGGAAATAATGGACGAGGCTAGACGACAACACACGGTGACGCTTTCCTCGGAGGAACTCGACGCTCTGATTGAGTTGAGGGCCGCCAAGCTTGTGGAGCAAAAACAGAAAATAGCAGCCGAGCGGCCGGAGCAGCAAGCAACTGTTGGATCGAGACCGCGCTAGAGGGGGGGGGGGTGAATAGCGCTCGTGGCTAAAATCGTTCGATTATCGGAATCGTAAAACGTAAGAGTTAATGCAGCGGAAATTAAATTAAGAGACACAGACACGAAGGAGTTACTTCGTTCGGAGCCTAAGGCGACTCCTACTCGAAGGCCCGCAATCCTTGATCGCTTTCGGTGGGCAACAACTATAAATCCGTTAAATAGTTACAGATTGCAAGTACAATAATAAAATATACCAACAACAATGTAGAATCGAAAAGACTGAGCTCCGGGTCGTCGGGGTGTACTTGCAGCACTTCAGGATGGTCGTATTCGCAGCACGTTGCAGAAGATCGCTTTTCCAAGTTGTATTTGAAGCTGCACCTCAACCCTCCTTTTATATGCGGTTCCGGGCGCCTGGATCCCTTCCAGGCGCCTGGAGTGTGACGTGGCCAACCAACCTGGATGCTCCACGTGGCGAAGTCGCGCAGGGGATAAACTTTGGTCCCGGGCGCCCGGACCTGTTCCGGGCGCCCGGACCTCCGGGCGCCCGGATCCATTCCGGGCGCCCGGACACTCTTTTTCCAGCAGGTTCCTCACCTGCAAACAAAGGTTAGTCCGAGCAAAATACCCTGCAAGACAGTGTTAGAATATGATAAAACATAGTAAGGAATAAACGACAGTCTTCGGACTGTCCGAGTCTGACTTTGGATTTCCAGCCGGAAACCCTAGGTCGACGCCTACTGTTCCCTCTGCGGGGAACGCGTCCTCACCTACTCCACTCAGGAGATTTACCTGTTGCCAGCCGATCCTCCAGATCGACTGGACTTTTGCTCAGCACCCGATGCTTCCGGACTTTCTGCTGGACATCCGCTTCCCCGGCTAGTCCAGTCTTTCACCTGGTTCGCGACACCAGGACTTTTCACCTAGGGTTACCACCCCCTAGGACTTTTGCCTGAAGCCCTCGACCTGCCAAGACTTTCCGCATAGGGTTACCACCCCTATGACCTAGGGTTACCGCCCCCTAGGGTTTTCCCTTTGCCTAACCGCAGCTAGGACTTTCCTGAAATCCTCAAGTAGACTTGTTAGACTAACAAACATCTTAACTTTGAATTCTTTGCCGTTATCAAAACACGAGTTCGATCGTCGGATGCTTCCCGCACCAACAATCTCCCCCTTTTTGATTATGGCAACACAAATTCAAAGTTAAGTAAACAAGCGAATAGATAGTCATTTTAAACATAGACAAAATTTGCTAAGTATGGATGAACAAGGTAACTAAAGTAAATTTTGCCCTATATACTCCCCCTTAAGTTTTGGCTCCCCCTTAACTTTTGCTCCCCCTTAATTTTTAATTTGAATTTTATATTTACTATATTTTTGCTACTCTCCCCCTTTGCCATAACTCAAAAAATGGGCAATGTGTAAGGGGTTGTACATGATTAAAGTTAGCAATATTCAACAGAGTTTGGAAGTTAAGGTCAATTGGAATTTAAGTTTTTAGGACCAGATTATTCATTTAAGTTCAGTTGGTCCTTAAGTCCAAGCACAAGTCATGTTTATATATTAGGTATCAGAGCTATAGAGAACAAAACATTCTTGAGAAAGAAATTGAGTATCTTTTGCCAACTGTCTAACCTTTAGTTACTTGCTGATTGTCTATAGGACAATAGCTTTTACTAGGTTAGTCAAGTTTAAGTTATTTAGGTCCAGATAGACTTGACTAGAGCTGGAGAACTTTAACTTGATTAATGTTTATTGCATATTTAACGCCTAGACTCATATTGATGCACAGATATAAGCATTCTTGAGTCCAGGCTATACCCTATGCATCTCACACCATTCTATGTTTTTCAATCACAATCAAGGTAAACCTAGGTATTTGTGAGATGCTCTGGCTTAATTCTAGGGGAACATGATATCTAGGGGGAAAGGCTAGGCTAATTCCAGAATTTGAAAGTCTATTAAAATTGGAGTTTTGAAAACTATTTTTCCTAGAATTTGAAAACAAAATAATAATAATAAGATATCTATTCTACCCAACACATTCCTATTTGCCTTCTAAGTCCACTGAACTCAAGTTCAGGTAAGGGTTTTGTAAAAATGTCAGCTAGGTTTGATTTGGACTCAACATGGTTGAGTGCAATTTCACCTTTAGCTACATGATCCCTTACAAAGTGGTGTTTTACCTCTATGTGTTTGGTCCTAGAGTGGTGTATAGGATTTTTGGTCAGATTAATTGAGCTGATATTATCAATAAAAATTTTAGTATTTTTATAGTCTAGTTGATAGTCTTTTAGTGTATGCATCATCCATAACAATTGAGATGCACATTCTCCTAGAGCTATGTATTCAGGTTCTGTAGTTGATAGAGCAACACAATGTTGCTTTCTGCTTACTAGGCACTGACCTAGAATCTGGCAGCCACCACTTGTACTTTTTCTGTCTAGCTTGCACCCGGCATAGTCTGAATCAGAATAGTCATAAAGGTCAAAAGTGCAAGTTCTTGGATACCAAAGTCCTACATTTAGAGTTCCTTTAATATACCTAAGTATTCTTTTGACATAAGATAGGTGTGACTCTTTTGCACATGATTGGTATCTAGCGCACATACCTACTGCAAATAATATGTTGGGTCGACTTGCAGTTAGATAGAGTAAGCTACCTATGACACTTCTATAGTATTTTGAGTCAACTGGTTTTCCTTCAGGGTCAGAGTCAATGTTTATGTTGGTTGCCATTGGAGTATTTATTATTTTTGAATTTTCCATACAGAATTTTTTAATTAACTCTTTAGCATATTTAGTTTGATAAATGTAGATTCCATCTTTAGTTTGTTTAATTTGTAAACCTAAGAAGAAATTAAGTTCTCCAACCATACTCATTTCAAATTCATTTTCCATTAATTTGACGAATTCTTTTAAGAATTTTGAATTGGTTGAACCAAAGATTATGTCGTCAACATAAATTTGGGCTATAAAGATGTCTTTTCCTATAGTTTTCACGAACAAAGTAGGATCGATTTGTCCTTGGTTAAATTCTTTTGATATTAAGTAATTAGATAATCTTTCATACCATGCTCTAGGGGCTTGTTTTAGTCCATATAGTGCATTTTTTAATTTAAATACGTGATTAGGGTAGTCCATGTCTTCAAACCCTGGAGGTTGGCTTACGTAGACCTCTTCCTTGATAAAACCATTTAAAAAGGCTGACTTAACGTCCATTTGGTACAATTTGAATCCTTTATTGGCTGCATAGGCTAATAACATCCTAATGGACTCGAGTCTAGCTACTGGAGCATAAGTTTCATCATAGTCTAAGCCTTCGACTTGACTAAACCCTTTGGCTACTAACCTTGCTTTGTTTCTTACTATATCACCGTGATCATCCAACTTGTTCCTAAAAACCCATTTAGTGTCTATTATTGATTTATCTATGGGTTTAGGTACAAGGTCCCAGACCTGGTTTCTCTCAAATTGTGCTAATTCTTCCTGCATCGCAATGATCCAATCTGGATCAGGTAGGCTTCTTCTATAGTTTTAGGTTCAATTTTAGAAATTAGAGCAATCTGACTAAGGTTTCTATAGGACGATCTAGTTCTGACTCCTAGGTTTGGGTCACCCAAAATTTGGTCAGGTGGGTGAGAGGAGCTTATTCTAGTTGGTCTTATTTGTGAGTCAGAAACTGGTTCTTCTGACTCATTAAGATTAGGTTGGATTTCATCATCGTCTGCTGCTCTAGGATTAGTGTCAATATTTTCATTTATATTAGGTAAATTGTTTTCTTCATCAAATATTACATTAGTTGTTTCTTCAACTTTCAAGGTATTTTGATTAAATACTCTAAAGGCTCTACTGGTTGAGGAGTATCCTAAGAATATTCCTTGGTTAGATTTGGGTGTAAATTTTCCTAAGTAATCTTTAGTATTTAAAATGTGAACTTTACACCCAAATACTTTTAGATAGTTTAGATTGGGAATTTTATTATAGTAGAGTTCATATGCTGTTTTATTATGAAATTTATTAATTAAAATTCTGTTTTGAATGTAATTTGCAGTATTTATTGCTTCAGCCCAAAATTGATGATTTAAGTGATATTCATTTAACATAGTTCTAGCTGCTTCTTGTAAAGTTCTATTTTTACGTTCCACTAGTCCATTTTGTTGGGGAGTTCTAGGACATGAAAATTCATGTTGGTATCCATTTATTTTACAAAATTGGGTGAACTTATGATTTTCAAATTCCCCTCCATGATCACTTCTTATTCTTTTAATTTTAGTATCTTTTTCATTTTCCGTTAAGTTGCAAAAATTACTAAATATTTCATACGTTTCATCTTTTGTT
Source organism: Zingiber officinale (assembly GCF_018446385.1). Taxonomy (NCBI): domain Eukaryota; kingdom Viridiplantae; phylum Streptophyta; class Magnoliopsida; order Zingiberales; family Zingiberaceae; genus Zingiber; species Zingiber officinale. The sequence continues at coordinate 112,180,505 of NC_055989.1, read as the reverse complement.
TTTAGAAATTTCACCCAAGTGTACCTAGAGTAGTCATCAATTATTACTAAGCAATATTGGTTCTTGTTTAGTGATTTGACTCCATGTGAATCAAATAGATCAAGGTGAAGAAGCTCAAGTATGGTGTTGGATCTTTCTAGGTTAGTTGACTTGTGGGTTGACTTGGTTTGTTTTCCTTTTTGACATGCATCACAGATTGAATTTTCAATAAATTTTAATTTGGGCAAACCTCTAACTAGACCATTTTGACTCATTTTTGAAATAAGTCTTGTGTGTGTGTGACCCAGCCTTCTGTGCCACAGTTGGGTTTCCTCTTGCTGTGTCAGGAGACACTTTATTGAGGAAATTGATAAATCAATTGTGTAGATGTTATTTTTTCTAAGTCCCTTAAGTTTAATTTCTGGATGTTCAATATTTTTAACTAGACATCCAGATTTATCGAAATTTACTAGGTATCCGCTGTCACACAATTGACTTATACTTAGTAAATTAAAGTTAAAATTTTCAACCAATAAAACATTTCGAATAATGAAATCGGAACTAAGTTCAATATTACTTTAAGTTTACCGTTGTTGCCGAATGCAACTGATCCTAGACTCTTGTACTTGAGTTTGGTAAACTTCAATTTATCTCCAGTCATATGTCTGGAGCATCCACTATCTAACATCCATTGATCCAATTCCTACACATGAAGTAGTTGAATTGGTTTCTTTTTAATGGAGATAGCGTGATTGAAGCAGACACTATGTTTATTGAGTTTGAGATTTAAGGTCTTCAAATAATTTTGAATTTTAAGTGTTTCAAATAATTTTAAGTTTAAAAATTTAAAATAACTTTTAAAAGATTTTTCAATAATTTTGAAATTAATTTTGAAAAGATTTTTAAATAATTTTGAAATGATTTTTAAAAAGATTTTTAAATAATTTTGAAATGTTTTTTAAAAGATTTTTAAATAATTTTGAAATTAATTTTGAAATGATTTTTAAATAATTTTGAAATGATTTTTAAATAATTTTGAAATGTTTTTTAAATAATTTTGAAATAAATTTTGAAAAGTTTAAATAATTTTGAAATTGGTTTTTGAAAAGATTTTTAAATAATTTTGAAATTAATTTTGAAAAGATTTTTAAAGTAATTTTGAAATTAAATTTGAAAAGATTTTTAAGTAATTTTGAAATTAATTTGAAGAGACAATTTTATTCCTTAGTCATCTCACCCGATCTACATTGTCAATCAGGGAACCCTATAATTGATGTGAGATGAATTGAGGTTCAATTTACAGGTTTAGTTTAACTTTGTGTTAGATTCAGGTTTAGCTTTGGGTTTAACAAGTAGACATTCTTTGGATAAACTTCTGGGCTATGGTGAGTCACAAGGAACTCATTAAAGTAATCATGCCTTCGAGGTTTCCCAAATAGTCCTACCCACTGAACTTAATACTAACCCTTGGTCTAACTAGTTAGGATCCATTTAAGGGTAGCTTCGGTCAGTTCCACTTGGCCAAATGCACCAGGTCGAAGTCATATCTTCCTAGACATGCGATGCCCAGGTTTTCCTAACGTACTATCATCCAAAAAATTTCACCAGTACTGTCTTTTAAGTTAAATCTAACCCTTTTTAATCTATCCTTAATTACCCTACCGGGTAGTCTACTCTTGTTTTACCCATTCCGGGTAAATTAGGTTCAGTTACCCTGTCGGGTAGTTCAGTTGGAGGTGCCAGCTAGTTTGGATCCTCCATCTACTTTTCACAATTTCGATTTGTTGAATTTTGAATTTGATTTTTAATTTTAGATTTTTAATTTAATTTCGAATTTATGAATTTGATTTTTAATTTAATTTCGAATTTTTAAATTATGAATTTAATTTCGAATTTTTAAATTATGAATTTGATTTTTAATTTTAGATTTTTAATTTAATTTCGAATTTTTAAATTATGAATTTAATTTAATTTTGAATTTTTTAAATTATGAATTTAATTTAATTTCGAATTTTTAAATTATGAATTTGATTTTTAATTTAATTTCTAATTTTTTAAATTATGAATTTAATTTAATTTCGAAATTTTAAATTATGAATTTAATTTAATTTCGAATTTTTTAAATTATGAATTTAATTTAATTTCGAATTTTTTAAATTATGAATTTAATTTAATTTCGAATTTTTAAATTATTATCGTTTTCATTTTAGCTTTCCCTGGATCACGGCCTCGATATGGTCGGTCGAGGTAGTATATTTGATCATTCGGAACCCAGTATTGGCCAAGTCCAATTTGATTGATCAATTTGGACTTGGGGACCCATGCTTGGACTGATTTACTACTTTGTTTGTTTATTAAGGATAAATAGGATTTAAATTTCTTTTTATATCCTAGCCCAGTTCTATTATATACGGCTCTTTGTGTCCCAAGAATTAGATCCAAATTCTTGGAGCCCAGAGAGAATTTTTCTAAAGTAATTTTTAAATCTTTTAACTGATTTTTCAGATTTAAATTTTCTTTCTCAAGTTGTTGTACTTGAGTTGAATCTTCAGTTAGAGGTTTTGATTTAGTTACTTCTTTAAGAATGGTTACCTCTTTTAAAAGTGACTTAATTTTCAAATTTGACTTGGCTAATTTTCGAAGTAAATAATTGACTAAATTATTAAGCCTAGGAATACTTACAGTGGAGTCTGGCCCTTCAGAAACGGATGCGGATCCGTGGCTTTGTTCGGAGTCTGCTTCTGACTCGCTCTCGGATTCGCTGATTTGGTCCCGGGCCATCAATGCGAGTAAACTCGTTTGGTTGAGTTCGTCGTCTTCGTCCTCCGAGGAAGATTCGTCCCAGGTTGCCTTTAGGACTTTCCTTCTTCTTTGCTTCTTGGCTTCCTTTTGATTGGGGCAGTTGGCTTTTATATGCCCCTTTTGGTTGCACCCGTAGCAAGTGACTTCGAACTTTGTCTTTGAGTTCTGTTGAGCCTCCTTGGATTGAACTGCCTTCTTCAGATCTTTCTTGTTGAAGCCCTTCTTCTTCTTGTAGAGTTTCTTTACAAGATTCACAAATTCGCTGGCCAGTTCATCTTCTGAATCGGGTTCGTCTTCTGATTCCGATTCAACTTTTCGTCGTCCTCTTGATTCCCGTGTTCGACTCGTTCCTGCAACCAAAGCAATCCCTTTCTCGGATGGCTGTGCATTAGTTTGTTCATGGAGTTCAAACTCACTAAATAATTCGTCTAATTTTAAGGAGGACAAATCCTTAGAGACTTTGTAGGCATCTACCATTGATGCCCACAATGTATTCCTTGGAAATGAGTTTAAAGCATACCTTATGACGTCCCGATTCTCTATCTTCTGCCCGATTCCGTGAAGAGAGTTGAGGATGTCTTGGATTCTCGCATGTACAGAACTCGTCGTCTCGCCTTCCTGCATTTTTAGATTATATAACTTATTAAGTAGAAGATCTCTTTTACTTACCTTGGTGTCGTCAGTGCCTTCGTGGAGTTCGATTAGCTTTTCCCAGAGCTCCTTTGCGGAGGTGAATGGGCCGACCCTGTTGAGCTCTTCCTTGGTAAGGCCGCACTGGAGGGTGCAGGTAGCTTTGGCGTCGGCTTCCACCTTTTTGATTAGAGAGGCGTCCCACTTCTCGCAGGGAGTCGGTTTGCCGTCGTCATCGGATGGTAGCTGAAGTCCCGTCTTAATGATCATCCATGTTTCGAACTGAATCTTCAGATACGTCTCCATTCTTCCCTTCCAGTAACCGAAATCATCTCCGGAGAATAGTGGGGGACGAACAGTACTGAACCCCTCTTGTTGAGACATTTTGATCTGAAAAAGTGCAAAAACACGAAGATCTATTCCAAGACTGAGTCTTGGATTAGTAGTGCTGGAGGCAGAAAAACGAGCTCAAGTGGTATTGACCAACTTTGAGCAAAAATGATTCGATAAAAGAATTAAAATATAGCTATAAAGCTAAATGTTAATTGACCCTTTTTTAAAAAAAAAAAAATACCACGGAAAAAAAAATTTGTTTTGAAAGGTGGTTGCACCAATTCAAAACGACTCCGCTCTGATACCAATTGTTGGATCGAGACCGCGCTAGAGGGGGGGTGAATAGCGCTCATGGCTAAAATCGTTCGATTATCGGAATCGTAAAACGTAAGAGTTAATGCAGCGGAAATTAAATTAAGAGACACAGACACGAAGGAGTTACTTCGTTCGGAGCCTAAGGCGACTCCTACTCGAAGGCCCGCGATCCTTGATCGCTTTCGGTGGGCAACAACTATAAATCCGTTAAATAGTTACAGATTGCAAGTACAATAATAAAATATACCAACAACAATGTAGAATCGAAAAGACTGAGCTCCGGGTCGTCGGGGTGTACTTGCAGCACTTCAGGATGGTCGTATTCGCAGCACGTTGCAGAAGATCGCTTTTCCAAGTTGTATTTGAAGCTGCACCTCAACCCTCCTTTTATATGCGGTTCCGGGCGCCTGGATCCCTTCCAGGTGCCTGGATCCCTTCCAGGCGCCCAGAGTGTGACGTCGCAGGGGATAAACTTTGGTCCCGGGCGCCCGGACACTCTTTTTCCAGCAGGTTCCTCACCTGCAAACAAAGGTTAGTCCGAGCAAAATCTGCAAGACAGTGTTAGAATATGATAAAACATAGTAAGGAATAAACGACAGTCTTCGGACTGTCCGAGTCTGACTTTGGATTTCCAACCGGAAACCCTAGGTCGACCCGACGCCTACTGTTCCCTCTGCGGGGAACGCGTCCTCACCTACTCCACTCAGGAGATTTACCTGTTGCCAGCTGATCCTCCAGATCGACTAGACTTTTGCTCAGCACCCGATGCTTCCGGACTTTCTGCTGGACATCCGCTTCCCCGGCTAGTCCAGTCTTTCACCTGGTTCGCGTCACCAGGACTTTTCACCTAGGGTTACCACCCCCTAGAACTTTTGCCTGAAGCCCTCGACCTGCCAAGACTTTCCGCATAGGGTTACCACCCCCTATGACCTAGGGTTACCGCCCCCTAGGGTTTTCCCTTTGCCTAACCGCAGCTAGGACTTTCCTGAAATCCTCAAGTAGACTTGTTAGACTAACAAACATCTTAACTTTGAATTCTTTGCCGTTATCAAAACACGAGTTCGATCGTCGGATGCTTCCCGCACCAACAGCAACGTCCGCGCCTGGTGCCCGAGCGTAAGCACCGCAGGCCACCGTTGCATTTCATCGGGCCCTATTCCACACCCCTAAAGCAACGGTCAAGCCGAAGTAGCCAATCGGGAAATTCTTCGTATTTTGCGCGCGCTCGGCTCGACCATTTGGGAGGAAGTTGGGTGGATGAAGTGCCGGGCGTCCTATGGGCCATCCGAACAACTCCAAAGGAAGGAACGGGTGTCACGCCTTTTCATCTGGTATATGGCGGCGAAGCGGTGATCCCCGTTGAAGTTGGTGTCGAATCCGTGCGGATCCAGAGTTACGATAAAGGCAACGCCGAGCGGAGGAACATGGAGCTGGATTTGGTGGATGAAGAGAGAGCCAAGGCGTCCGTCCGGCTGATAGCGTACCGCCAATGAATGAAGCAAAACTACAACCGGCGCGTCATTCCCCAATCATTCCAGGTCGGCGACCTTGTCTGGAAGAAAGTCAAGCCGGTCGGCGGCGTCGGCAAGCTGGAAGCTCCTTGGGCGGGCCCCTTCAAGGTTATCGAAAAGCTCCGCTCGGGCGCTTATTATTTGGAGGATGAAGACGGTCGGCAGCTAGATAGACCATGGAGCGCGAATCATCTCCAGCCTTATCGAGCTGGGTGAAAGGTGCATTGATGTAATTCATTTTTGTGTATATTTTGGTCGCCCATGTCCTTATAATGCAGGAAGCAAGAATGATTTTAAGGATCGATAATGGGTCCGTCGAGCTCCGACGTTAAATATCGAGAGACGAGCCGGCGCCTATAAACCCTCCGAGCGGAAGGCCGTCGAGCTCCGACGTTAAATATCGAGAGACGAGCCGGCGTCTATAAACCCTCCGAGCGGAAGACCGTCGAGCTCCGACGTTAAATATAGAGAGACGAGCCGGCGTCTATAAACCCTCCGAGGGGAAGGCCGTCGAGCTCCGACGTTAAATATCGAGCCAGCGCCTATAAACCCTCCGGCGGAAGACCGCCGAGCTCCGGCGTTAAATATCAAGAGACGAGCCGGCGATAAATCCTCCGAGCGGAAGACCGCCGAGCTCCGGCGTTAAATATCGAGAGCGAGCCGGCGTTTATAAGCGGGAGGCCGTCGAGCTCCGGCGTTAAATATCGAGACGAGCCGGCGTCTATAAACCCTCCGGCGGAAGCCGCCGAGCTCCGGCGTTAAATATCGAGAGGCGAGGCGTCTATAAACCCTCCGGCGAAGGCCGTCGAGCTCGAGGCGTTAAATATCGAGGCGAGCGTCTATAAACCCTCCGAGCGGAAGACCGTCGAGCTCCGACGTTAAATATCGAGAGACGAGCAGGCGTCTATAAACCCTCCGAGCGGAAGACCGTCGAGCTCCGACGTTAAATATTGAGAGACGAGCCGGCGTTTATAAACCCTCCGAGCGGAAGGTCGTCGAGCTCCGACGTTAAATATCGAGAGACGAGCCGGCGTCTATAAACCCTCCGAGCGGAAGACCGTCCACGTGATACATTCCGGCGGTAAGAGCCGATCGACGATAGAGCCTGTTCTTTAAAGCCAACATACGGCCGAGTGGCTCGCTTAGCAAAAATAGATGAAAAACCCCTTTTAAGGTAAGGTGCTAAGCAAAAGACAGTTAATACGAATTAAAAATGGAAGCGCGTGAGCGAATAACATTCGCACGCCGAGCGGCTATGCAGTCGCATGCTGAAAGGCATTTTTTGAAAACAAGCGGCTTAAGCTCATGTTATAGTATGAAGCCGATCGGAGGAGTTTTAAAGAACACTTTAAACATGACAAGAGAAAAATTTCTTGCCCAAATCCAAAGTTGCAAGAACAGAAAGATGATCTATTTACGCCAAACGCGGGGCAAACAAAGGAAACTACAGCAAAAATACGTTGTGCCGAGCGGCAAGGATACAAAAAAGATTCATTGTTTGGCCGAGCGGCCCAGTTACATGGGGATTCCTACTCTAGATATTCATAAAGCGTCGAGGGGATGTTGTTGAGGAGAGCTGTTTGATCTGCGGCCGGGATAACAGCGGACTCGGGAAGATGCCCCTTCGACTTCAGATACTTGGTGGTGGCGGTCATAGCCAGGTCGAAGGCCGTGAACATCCACTCGCAGACTTTCTCCGAGAATTCGGGCGAGCGGATGTAATTCTGTCTCAGAGCGGCAACTCGGCTCGGCTCGGCCCCTTGGTATTCTTTGAAGGTCAATTGAGACGCGGCAAGTGTTGGAGTGTATACTGAAAGCCTAAACTTTGTAAACATTCATTATGAATAAAGAATCACGTTTGGTCAAATTGTCTACATTTGTTTGTAGTTGTTCATATAATTTATATTGTAGATAACATAGTATGTGGTGTCACATGCAGAAGATGATGTTATCAGTACCTTATAAATTATAAACAGTAGCTCACGACTAAAATGGAAAGGAACAAACCATTAGAAGGTCGTAGTGTAATTAGGTATTAGTCTATCTTGACTATATAATTACACTAGTACACTCAGAGTATATTGAGTAGGACCATTAGAGGTCGTTTCTTTTATACTGACTTTGTAAAGGAACAAAGACCTCAGTTATTATGGAAGTGTGTGCTCTTAATCCTAATATAATAACAAGCACATATGTTTGATATTTATTTCTTTAATTTATCAATGGGTGAGATTTAGTTCGATGAATCAATAAACTCGATAAGTTGGGAAATGGTATCACTTATAATGTGTGTTGTTGATTATAGAAGGAAACTGTGTCCTAGAGATACTAGGTTGATAATGTCCTCAAGAGGAGCTCATAAAGATTGTCATGTTAAACCCTGCAAGTGGACTTAGTCCGACATGATAATAAGGTTGAGTGGTACTACTCTTGGACTTAGATATTAATTAAATGAGTTGTCAGTAACTCACTTAATTAGTGGACATTCGATATCTTAAACACAGAGAGACTAACACACTCATAATAAGAAGGAGCCCAAAAATGTAATTTGGGATTGGTGCGGTAGTTCAATGATAGTTCTCTAGTGGAATGAATTATCATTGATAAAATTAAGTTGTGTGTTCGGGGCGAACACGAGATGCTTAATTTTATCGGGAGACCAAAACCAATTCCTCCTCTTGGTCCCTATCGTAGTCTCTTATTTGTAGAGTTCTATACCCACCTATACCCACCTTCTATACCCACCCAATAGGGGCCGGCCAAGCTAGCTTGGGAACAAGCTAGGGCCGGCCTAGGTATGAATTTGGGTGGCCGGCCCTAGCTTGAACCCAAGCTAGTGGGGGCCGGCCAAATTAAATTAAAAAGGAATTTTAATTTTAATTTTTATTATGTGGAAGAAATAATTTATTAAAGAGAATTTAAATTAAAATATTTCTCTTATAAAAGATCTACAAAAGATTAAAGAAAGAGATTAGATCTCTTTCCTTATTTGTAAATTGGTGAGATATTTTATTTTCTCTTTAAAATTATTCACATGTTGATAAAATTAAAATTATAGAAATTTCCATTTATCAACCATGAAGAAATTTTAAAGAGAATTTTTTTTTTAAATTTCCGGAAACAAATTAGGAAGTTTTAATTGTTGATTGAAACTTGTCCAATTTGTTCTCCAATGATGTGGCCGGCCAATGTAGGTTTATTTGAGAAATTTTATTTTATTTTTCTCAATTAAATCATGTCAAGGAAATTGAGGAAATTTTATTGTAATTAAATTTCCTAATTTGCCTAGGCCAAGGAATATAAAAGAAGGGGTGAGGGTGCCTTCATGAGAGACAACATCTATTATTTCTCTCCCTCTTTTGTTCCTTGGTGTGGCCGGCCATCCTCTCCCTCTCTTCCTCTTGTGGTGGCCGAACCCTTCTCTTCCATTGGAGCTCTTGTGGTGGCCGGATACTACTCGGAGAAGAAGAAGAAGAAGGAGAGAAAACTAGCATCTCTTGGAGCTTGGTTAGTGTTTTGATTTTCTTCCTTGGTGAAGCTTTCTCTTTGTTGGCCGAACCTAGCTAGGAGGAGAAGAAGGTGATTGGTGGTTTCTCGTCTCGGAAGATCGTTGCCCACACAACGTCCGAGGTTAGAAGAGGAATACGGTAGAAGATCAAGAGGTTTTTTCTACAAGGTATAACTAGTAATTTTCTTTCCGCATCATGCTAGTTATTTATGGAAATAATACCAAATACAAGAGGCTTACGTTCTAGAATTTCGAATATGTTTTTCGATGTTGTGTTCTTTTATTTTTTCTTTTCCTTGTGATTTGATTGTTCTCTTTGGTTAACCTAAAGTTATTTTAGGAAATTAAATATTATCTTTCTATAAAAGGTTTTGTCTAGTCGGTGGTGGTTGCTCCCATATCCAAGAAGGCCATGTGCCTCGCCACGTCGAGACCAATTATGGAAATTAATATTTAATGGAATTAATAACTTAAGGAGACTTGGGTCGAACGTGTTAAGTTCCGCAGGAGATCCAAGTCAAAACCTAAAAGAACAAATAGATTAAGTTTTGGATCAAACGTGTTAAGTTCCGCAGGCGATCCAAAATTTAATTTAAAAGAACACATGGTAGCTAGGAAAAGGTTCAAACCTTTGTACAAAATTTTTGTACAGTGGAACCTATAGGTTTTCCAAGTAGCAACCAACAATTGGTATCAGAGCTAGGGTTTTGCCTCTGTGTATTTGGTATTTAGTTTAATTATGCACATGTCATACATAATTTAGGCAGGTTAATAGTAGGATGTGCTAACTTTGTGGATGCAGGATCCAACTATTATGGCTTTTAGTTATTATGTGTGTGATTGGACCCTTGGACATGTCAAGGACATTTATATGTGTGTGCATGATTGTATTAAAATACAGCAGGAGCTGTATTTAGTTTTATTAGGATTTTATTTTTGATCTAGATACATGTACATTCCTTTTATGGAATATAGGATCAAAAATGTAAAATTTTATTTATGTCGCGGATCGAATCTTGCAAAGCGTGGAACCTTCTAAGGACCAGAGGTGCAGCGGAACTAGGAGCAAGATGGATGCGACAGCTAGACCCGGTAGCGGTGGCCAAATATGGCAGCAGCTTGGGATGACAACACACGGAGGACAACTAGAGATAAAAGCCATAATAGTTGAAAATTAGATTTTCTATTTATTGCTTTTATATTGTGCTATGTGTGCATGTTAGTTTACAAGTTAAGTAGGCTAGCATAGTTAAAATTCCTCATTTATAAATAACTAAGTGGGAGAGAGATTTTTAAGTAAATCCAATGGTCTCCATTACTGGTTTGTAAGTGATGCAAACAAGCTTGCGCGTTGGCTCTGAGTGCCTTCCTCCATAACGGATGAGCTTGTTTGCAGATCACTAGAACAGATTTCCATTTTTGGATGACTATAGGAAGTTAATTAAGAGCGTGTGATCTTCCCCAATGGAAGGGGCATAATCTTATTAATGGACTTAGTGTCAAGTAATGGGATACACTTAGACACATCTAATAGTATCCTCTCCAACGGAGTCACTGCTATTATTTGTGTGACCAAATAATACCAACTATTAATTTTATTTGTCAAAAGTTAGGTTGACAATATAATAAAATTAATGGGTTAAAACCCTCCTTTTACAAATGTTGAATTTGTATACGTCCACACTAACGTGACATACAAAATTCACGGTGTTATGAGGTGTTGGTTAATTTAAAATAGTATTGTTTGAGGAATCAATATTATTCTAAATTTAGAGTTCTGACCAAAAGTTATTTGTGATTCTTAGGATGACTTTCAACCCATTGTCCATCATACTTCAACAAAATAGACTTACTGGACCTAATTACATAGATTGGAAAAGGAACCTGGACATTGTTCTGACTGCTGAAAGCTATAAATTTGTACTGACTGAACCTTGTCCTGATGCACCCACTGGTGAATCTACCCAAGAGGAGATTGAATATCATAAGAGATGGGTAAAGGCAGATGAGATGGCGCAGTGTTATATTTTGGCTTCAATGTCAAATGTATTGCAACATCAGCATAAAGATTTACCAACAGCTTATGATATTATGAACAATCTCAAGGAACTCTTTGGTCATCAGGATAGGGCTTCTAGACAAGAAGCTATGAGAAAGATAATAACAGCCACCATGCAAGAGGGTACTCCTGTGAGGATCATATCCTAAAGATGATGGCTTATCGAACGAGATACTGATCCTTGGAGGAGAAATTGATGGAAACCCGGATCGATATGATCCTCAAACGCTACCTAGAAGTTTTGAGCGATTTCCTTTGAACTATAATATGAATAAGAGGATTTATTCATTGGGGAACTACTGACAGAACTTCACAGAAGGATTATTTCGTCACAATTCTCAAATTCACTTTCTTTGAAAATGATTCTACTTCTAAACCGAAGGAAAGAAGAAGAAGAAACAAGTGGCTCAGAAAGAAAGTGAATAAATCTCAGAGTACGGGATTTAAAGTTGGAGTGAAGAAGAAGGGCAAGTGCTTCATCTGTAAGCAGGCAGGACATTGGAAGGCGGACTGTCCTCGTAGGAACCAAAACAAAGGTATATCTCATGCTCTAGTTGTTGAAACATGTTTAGCGGTGTTATCTACCAGCACCTGGTGTGTAGATACGGGAGCCACTGATCATGTCTGCAATTCTTTGCAGGGGTTCCAGGAAACCCGACGACTATCTGAAGGGGAGATTACCGTCTACATGGGCAATGCTACTAAGGTGGCAGTTGTTGCAGTGGGAGACGTCTACTTATCTTTTAGTAGAAATAAAAATTTGGTTTTAAGAAATTATCTTTATGTACCCAGTTTTAGAAAGAATTTAATTTCAGTTTCTAAACTGTTTTTAGATGGATATTCAGTTTCTTTCAGTAACGATGTAGTTATTAAAAGAAATAAAGTGATTATCTGTTCTGGTGCATTAGTTGGCAAGTTATATACTTTAAATCCAATTTCTTCCACAAAGCAAAACATGGAAATTTATAATTCATCTTCTAATTCTAATAAGAGAAAAGAACCTTCGGAAATGAACCAAGCATATCTTTGGCATCTAAGGCTTGGTCATATTAACTTAAGTAGGATTCAGAGGCTTATAGCCGATGGACTTTTGAGTTCATTAGAGTTGGAAAATTTTCCAACTTGTGAATCCTGCTTAGAAGGTAAAATGACCAAAAGGTCGTTCAAGGCCAAGGGGTATAGAGCCAAAGAAGTGTTAGAATTGGTTCACTCTGATTTGTGTGGTCCTATGTCTATCCAAGCAAGAGGAGGTTTTGAATATTTTGTCTCTTTCATAGACGATTATTCAAGATACGGATACATTTACCTAATGCGCCGCAAGTCCGAGTGCTTTGATAAGTTCAAAGAATACAAGGCTGATGTGGAGAAACGATTAGGTAAAAGTACCAAGACACTACGGTCTGATCGTGGTGGCGAATACCTCTTAGGAGAGTTTAGAAATTACTTATCCCAATTGTCTGCACCTGGAACACCCCAACAGAATGGTGTAGCAGAACGAAGGAATAGGACTCTTATGGAGATGGTTAGATCGATGATGAGTTATTCAGAATTACCAAATTCGTTTTGGGGATATGCTCTGGAAACAGCAGTATACGTTCTGAACTTAGTACCTTCTAAATCAGTTTCTTCTACTCCCATAGAATTGTGGAATGGGCGAAAACCCAGTCTAAGACATATTCGGATTTGGGGTAGTCCAGCACATGTGCTGAAACCAGATGCTGATAAGTTAGAATCTCATACAGAAGTTCGCGTGTTTGTAGGGTATCCCAAAGGAACAAAAGGTGGTTTATTTTATAGTCCTAAAGATTAGAAGGTCATTGTTAGCACCAATGCCCAGTTTTTAGAAGAAGACTATATAATGGATCACAAGCCCAGTAGCAAAGTTGTTTTAGAAGAACTTAGAGAGGACACGTCTACTTTAGTACCAACAGTACAAGATGAAGTACCACAAGAGACTGCAACACGTGTCACACATGATACACAACCACGTGCCTCGTCGTAGTGGGAGGGTTGTAAGCCACTGAAAGATTCATGTTTTGGGAAAGTCTTCGGACTTGATGAACATGAACCTGATCCTGAACATATGACGAAGCACTCCAAGATATGGATGCAGCATCTTGGAAAAGAGAGATGAATTCTGAAATAGAATCTATATATTCTAATAAGGTCTGGAGCTTGTAGAACCACCAAATGGTGTAAAAGCTGTTGGATGTAAGTGGATCTACAAAAAGAAAAGAGGGATAGATGGGAAGGTGGAAACCTTCAAAGCAAGGCTTGTTGCGAAGGGGTATACTCAGAAAAAGGGAATCAATTATGAGAAAACCTTTTCGCTAATATCTATGCTTAAGTCTATCTAGATACTCTTATCTATTGCTGCTCATATGTATTATGAGGTTTGGAAAATGGATATTAAGACAACTTTCCTTAATGGAAGTCTTGAAGAAAACATCCATATGAAGCAACTAGAGGGGTTCATTGAAAAAGGCAAAGAGCATCTAGTGTGCAAGCTAAATCGGTTTATTTATGGACTAAAGCAAGCTTCAAGATCTTGGAACATCCGATTTAATGAAGTAATCCAGTCGTATGGATTTATTCAGTGTCCGGATGAGTCTTGTGTATACAAGAAGTATGATTGAAACATGATGGTATTTCTTGTACTATATGTAGATGACATTTTGTTAGTTGGAAATAATATCAAAGTGTTGTTGGAAGTAAGGGTATGGTTGTCCAAGCAATTGGATATGAAGGACTTAGGAAAATGTACACATATTCTTGGGAACAAAGTAATAAGGGATCGCAAGAAAAGGATGTTGTGCCTATCCCAAGCTTCATATATCGATACAATCCTTGCTCGTTTTAGCATGCAGGATTCCAAGAAAGGTTTCTTACCTTTTAGACATGGAGTAGCTCTATCTAAAGAGATGTCTCCAAAGACATCGAAAGAGATAGAGGACATGAAAGCAGTTCCTTATGCTTCGGATGTAGGAAGCCTAATGTATGCAATGCTATGTACGAGACCTGATATCTGTTTTGCCGTGGGCATGGTCAGCAGATATCAGAGATTGGACTGCGGTAAAGCATATATTAAAGTACCTGAGAAGGACTAGAGATTATATGCTAGTTTACCAAGCAGACGATCTGATCCCTGTGGGTTATACGGATTCAGATTTTCAATCAGATAGGGATAACAGTAAGTCTACATCAGGCTATGTGTTTACTGTTGGTGCAACATCCCTCAGGTCAAGGTTGACCTGGTTAACCAAGCTGAGTCTTGGTTTGGGTTTAGATGTTTGACAATAAGATATTGATCGAAGAAGAGTCAAGTAGGTCAAGGTTGACCGGATACTTGACTGGGAAGTCCTAACTGGCATGTTAGGCAGGTGAAAATCCTGGTGAGTAAAGCCAGGTGAAAGTCCTAGTGAGTGAAGCTAGGCAGAAGGAAATCCTGGTGAGTGAAGCCAGGTGAAAGTCCTAGTGAGTGAAGCTAGGCAGAAGGAAATCCTGGTGAGTGAAGCCAGGTGAAAGTCCTAGTGAGTGAAGCTAGGCAGATGGAAAACCCTAGTGAGTGAAGCTAGGTGAAAACCCTAGTGAGTGAAGCTAGGTGAAAGTCCTAGTGAGTGAAGCTAGGCAGATGGAAAACCCTAGTGAGTGAAGCTAGGTGAAAGTCCTAGTGAGTGAAGCTAGGCAGATGGAAAACCCTAGTGAGTGAAGCTAGGTGAAAGTCCTGGTGAGTGAAGCCAGGCAAGGAAGGAAATCCAGATGGATCAAGAATGATCGGACATCTGGTGTTGGGAAGTCCAAGTAGGTCAAAGGATTGACTGGATACTTGGCAAGGAAGGAAGTCCAGATGGGTCAAGGTTGACCAGACATCTGGTGGAGTCAAGTAGGTCAATGGAGTGACCGGATACTTGGCAGACTAGTAAAAGTCCAAGTGGGTCAAAGGATTGACCGGACACTTGGTGGGAGTCTGGCAGGTCAAGGGAGTGACGATGCGAGGCATGATGTACCAACAGGTCAAGGTTGACCGGATGTTGGTTAGGGAGGTTTGGGACTTGGTTTTGGGCAAAACCAAGTCGGATCGATCCGTGGATCGATCAGGCCGTGGATCGATCGGTGGATCGATCCAGTTCTTCCGTAACGAGCCACGGATCGATCCGTGGATCGATCCGAGGTCCCGATCGATCGGCCGATCGATCGGGACGATGCTTCGCGTGATAAGCGCCGGATTGATCCGTGGATCGATCGGTAGCTCTGACTGGCGCCTCAGATCGATCCGTGGATCGATCAGCCTCCGATCGATTCGGAACATTCGAATCGATCGGGATCCGACCGCGTCGGGTTTAAAGCCGCAGGCGTGGTCTTCGGCATATCTTCACGAGCTCTTCTTAGATTCATTCCAGCTCCTCCACAGCTCTCTACAAGCACGTGATCGCCAGTTCTTGAAGGTTCTTGGAGGCTTTCCAAGTCAAGAGGCGGATCCATTGCAAGAGGAAGAAGTTAGGGTTAGGGTTTTTACTGCACATCTTGTAAGCTTTTGCTTAACTTGTATTTCCCTTTCTTCTTCTTCTTGTATTGAGAGTGTTGTAGGGCTTCTCCGCCTTTGGTAGTTACCATAAAGGAGTGTTATTCATAGTGGAGGGTGTGTGCGTTGGTGTGGATCCTTGGATTAGTCACCTCTTGTGAGGTGGATACCAAGTAAAATCCTAGTGTTAGCGTTTTGTGTTTGTTTCTGTATTTTCCGCTGCACATCCAAGAAGAAACAAGCAACGCCAAGCAACGAAGCGCACCGAGCGAACGCGACGAGCTATTCACCCCCCCCTCTAGCTACTTTTGGTCCTAACATTTACTTTAGGAGGTGGAGCCATTTCATGGAGGAGTGTTAAGCAGAAATGCGTTTCGGACTCAACCATGGAAGCTGAGTATGTAGCAGCCTCTGAGGCAGCTAAAGAAGCAGTATGGCTCAGGAACTTTCTAATGGACTTAGATGTGATTCCTGGTTTGCCCAAAATCATCACAATTTATTGTGATAATAGCGGTGCAGTTGCAAACTCGAAGGAACCACGAGCCCATAAAGCAAGTAAACATATAGAGCGCAAGTACCACCTGATACGAGATATTGTGAAGCGAGGAGAAGTTGTCATCGCCAAGATTGCATCAGCGGATAACCTGGCAGATCCTTTCACTAAGGCCCTTCCGGCGAAAGCTTTCGATCGGCATGTGGAGGGAATAGGAATCAGATGTATGGTAGAAGATATGGCAGCTTAGTCATTAGTATAAGTGGGAGATTGTTGGAGTGTATACTGAAAGCCTAAGCTTTGTAAACATTCATTATGAATAAAGAATCACGTTTGGTCAAATTGTCTACATTTGTTTGTAGTTGTTCATATAATTTATATTGTAGATAACATAGTATGTGGTGTCACATGCAGAAGATGATGTTATCAGTACCTTATAAATTATAAATAGTAGCTCACGACTAAAATGGAAAGGAACAAACCATTAGAAGGTCATAGTGTAATTAGGTATTAGTTTATCTTGACTATATAATTACACTAGTACACTCAGAGTGTATTGAGTAGGACCATTAGAGGTCGTTTCTTTTATACTGACTTTGTAAAGGAACAAAGACCTCAGTTATTATGGAAGTGAGTGTTCTTAATCCTAATATAATAACAAGCACATATGTTTGATATTTATTTCTTTAATTTATCAATGGGTGAGATTTAGTTCGATGAATCAATAAACCTGATAAGTTGGAAAATGGTATCACTTATAATGTGTGTTGTTGATTATAGAAGGAAACTGTGTCCTAGAGATACTAAGTTGATAATGTCCTCAAGAGGAGCTCATAAAGATTGTCATGTTAAACCCTGCAGGTGGACTTAGTCCGAAATGATAATAAGGTTGAGTGGTACTACTCTTGGACTTAGATATTAATTAAATGAGTTGTCAGCAACTCACTTAATTAGTGGACATTCGATATCTTAAACACAGGGAGACTAAGTACACTCATAATAAGAAGGAGCCCAAAAATGTAATTTGGGATTGGTGCGGTAGTTCAATGATAGTTCTCTAGTGAAATGAATTATCATTGATAAAATTAAGTTGTGTGTTCGGGGCGAACACGGGATGCTTAATTTTATCGGGAGACCAAAACCAATTCCTCCTCTTGGTCCCTATCGTAGCCTCTTATTTGTAGAGTTCTATACCCACCTATACCCACCTTCTATACCCACCCAATAGGGGCCGACCAAGCTAGCTTGGGAACAAGCTAGGGTCGGCCTAGGTATGAATTTGGGTGGCCGGCCCTAGCTTGAACCCAGGCTAGTGGGGGCCGGCCAAATTAAATTAAAAAGGAATTTTAATTTTAATTTTTATTATGTGGAAGAAATAATTTATTAAAGAGAATTTAAATTAAAATATCTCTCTTATAAAAGATCTACAAAAGATTAAAGAAACAGATTAGATCTCTTTCCTTATTTGTAGATTGGTGAGATATTTTATTTTCTCTTTAAAATTATTCACATGTTGATAAAATTAAAATTATAGAAATTTCCTTTTATCAACCATGAAGAAATTTTAAAGAGAAATTTTATTTTTTTAAAATTTCCGGAAACAAATTAGGAAATTTTAATTGTTGATTGAAACTTGTCCAATTTGTTCTCCAATGATGTGGCCGGCCAATGTAGGTTTATTTGGGAAATTTTATTTTATTTTTCTCAATTAAATCATGTCAAGGAAATTGAGGAAATTTTATTGTAATTAAATTTCCTAATTTGCCTAGGCCAAGGAATATAAAAGAAGGGGTGAGGGTGCCTTCATGAGAGACAACATCTATTATTTCTCTCCCTCTTTTGTTCCTTGGTGTGGCCGGCCATCCTCTCCCTCTCTTCCTCTTGTGGTGGCCGAACCCTTCTCTTCTATTGGAGCTCTTGTGGTGGCCGGATACTACTCGGAGAAGAAGAAGAAGAAGGAGAGAAAACTAGCATCTCTTGGAGCTTGGTTAGTGTTTTGATTTTCTTCCTTGGTGAAGCTTTCTCTTTGTTGGCCGAACCTAGCTAGGAGGAGAAGAAGGTGATTGGTGGTTTCTCGTCTCGGAAGATCGTTGCCCACACAACGTCCGAGGTTAGAAGAGGAATACGGTAGAAGATCAAGAGGTTTTTCTACAAGGTATAACTAGTAATTTTTCTTTCCGCATCATGCTAGTTATTTATGGAAATAATACCAAATACAAGAGGCTTACGTTCTAGAATTTCGAATATGTTTTTCGATGTTGTGTTCTTTTGTTTTTTCTTTTCCTTGTGATTTGATTGTTCTTTTTGGTTAACCTAAAGTTATTTTAGGAAATTAAATATTATCTTTCTATAAAAGGTTTTGTCTAGTCGGTGGTGGTTGCTCCCATATCCAAGAAGGACATGTGCCTCGCCACGTCAGTACTGGGAACTAATTATGGAAATTAATATTTAATAGAATTAATAACTTAAGGAGACTTGGGTCGAACGTGTTAAGTTCTGCAGGAGATCCAAGTCAAAACCTAAAAGAACAAATAGATTAAGTTTTGGATCAAACGTGTTAAGTTCCGCAGGCGATCCAAAATTTAATTTAAAAGAACACATGGTAGCTAGGAAAAGGTTCAGACCTTTGTACAAAATTTTTGTACAGTGGAACCTATAGGTTTTCCAAGTAGCAACCAACAGCAAGGGACTCCTGCAGAGTCTTCAGCTCGTCCTGATGCCTGCTTGCGTCGGCCGCACGACCCTCCTTCTCTTGGTCGAGCTGCTCCATCAACCCTTTGATTTTCTGCTCCAATCCCCGAGCCTCAACATTCTTCTTCTCCAGATCGGAGATGGCCGTGTTTTTTCGAGTGGTGGCCAGAGTTATTTTGGTGTCAAGCGACTTGACTTGCCGCTCGGACTCGGCCAAGGCGTGAGCCTGATCGACCGTCTTCTTATGCTTGGGCGCCAGTAAAGATTGAGCTTTCTTCAGCTCCTTTTGTAGCTCGGAATACGACGGGCCTTGAGGGCCGGACGGACCAACTGCCGCCTTCAGTTGTCTCATCTCTTCATCCGCCATCGCCAGGCGGTTGGAAACCGCTATCTCCTCCACCCATCTTTGGCAACAGAAAATTATAATTATTGGTGGCCGATCGGAAACAATGTGTACAAAACTTCGAAGAACGCGAACTTACCCCCGTGGCCTCCTGCATATGGCTATTGGCCAAGTTCCGTAGAGGAATCAGCGCGACGCGCGCCCGAGCATCGGCCCACATCTCAGCTAGGGGCCCTTTCAAGGTAATGGTGTGCTCGGGAGCGGTTGGTCGGTCGGCCTCTGGCAGCAGCTCTTCAGTCGGGAGATGAAGAGTGACCCGAATCGTGCGGCCATGACCGGAGGTCGTCCGACCGGCAGTCGGAAGAGGATCAGAAGCTGGCGCAGAAAACTGGGAATGGATGGTTGAGCGTTGGACTGAGTGACGAGCGGGCGGAAGGGTGCTAACCGGAGTAGCCTCAATTGGAACAGCCGGCTCGTCCCATTCGGAAGGCGTCCGGTTGGACGAAATAGCTTCGACCTCTGGCGCCTTGCCCCGAGCAGTCGCAGTGACCCGCTCGGATGGTTGGACCGCGGAGGTAGCCGACCGCAGGGGAGTCTCCACTCGGCGTCTCTTGGGTAGAGGTTGCTCCTCCTCCCGAGCGGAACCTTCCTCGGGGACAGTTGGTTCCCCAGTGGGGGTGGCCCCGCTGGCCACGTTTTGTTGAGAAGCTGGAGCGGCCGACTCAGCCTGAGTCCCGCTTTCCCCTTCATGGGATCCGACCGGCTGGATACCCAGCGTTTCCATTTCTTTGGCCGCTGCGGCTTCAAGCGCTGCCGCCTTTCTCTTCAGAATGCCGGCCTTTACCGACTCCATGACGATATCCGCTGCAAAGGAAAGTAGAGAAATCAGTTAGCAATCCAAATAAAGGACCAAGTAAAATGCTTACCAAAGCCGCTCGGAAGGGGAGTCCGCATTGGACTCAGGCCGAAGATGTACATCACTCCTTCGTGAAGAAGCTTATTGATGTCAAGCCGCAGACCGGCTAGCATATTTGCCACATAGAGGTAGTCCGGTCGAGTCTTGAATTTCTTCAGCTCGGGAGTGGGGGGCAAGCCGACCTACCACTTGGTCGGGAAGTTGGCCTGATCGGGCATACGGATGTAGAAAAAATAATCTTTCCAATGTTTATTGGAAGTGGGTAGTTTGTTGAAGAAGACTAAGCCGGGCCGAGCTTGGAACATGAAGGTGCCCGGCTCGGCTTGCTTAGGGTAATAGAAATAAAAGAAGACCTCCGGTCGGAGGGGGATGTTGTGAATCTTGAACAAAACAACAACACCGCAGAGAAGACGAAAGGTGTTGGGTACTAGACTGCCGAGCGACACACCGAAAAAATTACAAACGTCTAGGATGAACGGATGTACAGGGAAACGCAGACCAGCGGTAAACTGGTCGCGGAAAATACAGAACGCTCCGCGCGGCGGCCTTTGCGGCCGAGCGGAAGGACCGGCTAAAAGAAGTTCAAAATCTTCGGGGATTTCGAAATTGTCGGTCAGAATATCAAAATCACGCTGGTCGAATCGGGACTGCATGGTGGTGTACCATGGGCCGAGCGACTGTTCTTCGGGACGGGAAGAGCTAGCCATGGGCCGATCGGAATGAAATCAGGAAAGATGACAGACGAAAACAAGAAGAGAGCACCAGAACAGTACCCAGGAGCAAAAACGGGAGAAAGAAATGCGGAGGGAACACCGGAAATGAGGAAGAAAAGTTATAAAGCCTTACAGAGAGGAAAGTGATCAAGGAAGAGGCGCCGGAGAGCGTCGGAAAGCGTCGGAGAACAGAAACAGTATCGCCGGAGCTCCAAGCGCTGGGGGCAGGGGTTGAAATCGCGAAAGCAAGTGAAGGGGAATGGGAGAGAGTGAATATTTTATATGGCGGGGGTCGGGCGACCTCCGCCGTTGGATCCAGGTCACGGGAGTCAAAGTGCACATCGCGCCGTCCATTTCGAACCGCCTCGATCCCATCAAAGCCCCACGCCGCCTCCACCGTACGATGACGACAGTGCGCCACGTGGCAGTCAGCCATTCGAGGCATTTAATGAGCGCATGCTCAGCCTTAATGTCAAGGATTGGCGTAGGTTACGAGGGGATCCGGTGAGTGCCATGGTTGATTCACTTTTTAAGGCCATCTCTGCGGTAGGCCGATCAGAGGATACTAGCACGGAGGAGCCGCCTGGCTAGATTCGCAGTCCAGTTAGTCGGACAAATCGCCTCCTTCGACTAGACTTGAAGGGGAGGCAAGTGATCCGGTTGTAAGAACAGGGGACCCCCGTCCAGTGGAGTCAACGCCACGTGGAAGTCAAAGTGGCAGGAGGCCGGCCAGAGAGGGGTGGGTCCGACCGGTCGGTCGGCCGGCTGGTGTCTGGTTGATTGTTAAAGGCGCCCTGTCGAAAAACAGGGTTCCGGCGCTCAGTGGACAAGATCGCAGGGCTGAGCGGACTGCACGCTTGGCCAAAGGCATAAGGTAGCATACTACTAATAGTCTCCACAAATCGTGTGATTGAGAATCTCCTCAGTAAACCACCGCATACGTCCGCCGGATGTAGCGGAAGCTGGCCGGCCGGACGCTAGATCGCGAGCAAAGGGGAAAAGATCTTTCCCTGACAGCGGGTATGTTCCACATGTAGGCCATACTCCGAATCTTATGACAGGAGGTTCCTCTGTCCCATCGAGGACATACTTGGACTGTAGCAGTATGGGTCAGGTAAGCTCACTGACATGCCCTCACTGGGGTATGGGCCGCGGACACGTGTACACCTTGGTATGTGTACACTCGCTTCTCCGCTGCCCTATATAAAGACCCTCATCCTTCGTCGGAGGTATGCATTCTGATATTTTGGGAGCCACTCCTTCATTATTTGCTTGCCTAACTTGAGCGTCGGAGGGTCGCGCGCCGGGAGCCCCTTCCCGGCCTGACTTCTGTGCAGGATCGCCAGAGGTTCGTGCTACCAGTCGAAGATTCACGTCAACAGCCGGGAAACGCCACGTGCCCAACGTCTGTTGATTCAATAGTCGGATAGGATCATTCATATTTTGTAGCTATTGTTCTGTTCAATAATATTTATATTATAGTAGTTGTTATAATGTACTTGATCGATTTAGAATTTAACGTGTGTGATAGAGATAATAATGTTATAGGATGTTATTTTATAGGGGTTGATGGGGTTGGGACATATGATAATTTTAAAAAACTAAGGTCGCTCTTTGAATTTTAAAAAATTTTTACCCATAAAAACTAAAAAACTTTTGAGGATATTTCAACATATTTGAAAATCCGAAAAGTATTTTTTTTCAAATAAAGATTTTGTGGGGTGCAAAATTAAATTTGAACAGTCTATCTCTCGAGCCTCGAGTCCGATTCCGCAGTCTATTGTCCTCAATCTATCTCCGACTTCCGCGGGGATCATCGTATCAATGGAGCTATCTGATGACCGACATATGGAGCTGCGGGAGATCCAGAAGCTGGAAGGCCACTCCGATAGAGTGTGGAACCTCGCGTGGAACCCGGACTCCACCTCCCCGCCCATGCTGGCCTCCTGCGGCGCCGACAAGACCGTCAGGATCTGGCAGCAAGGGACTTCTGGATCCTGGGTTTGCAAGGTTTGATTTCTTTTTTTCGCAGCAGTTGGATTCCTCAAAGGACAGATTTTGGTAATTTTGATTAGGTCAAAATTGAATTTTTACTCATTTGGGGATAGTTGTACTCTATTAGCCTTTAAGATGGAGCGTTAGGTATGTGCCTGTGTGATCGGATTTCGGAGGCAATTGTTCATTGACATCGAGTTACATTGATTCTTTTTCGCTACACTCTCTCTAGATGTATCTCTGTGTACCTATATCTTTCACTATGCTATGGATACAATCTGTTTTGATTGGTTAAATAACTCAAACATGCCGTTTCAATCTTCAAATTTTAGTTGAGTTTTAGTACAAGCATGCAGTATTGGTTTGCGCAACAATGTTGGACACAATTTAATTAGGTGGGTAGGATTGCAGATTTTGAAACTTTAAACCAAAGACAATTTATATCAACTCATATAGAAATAAATAAAATAAAATATATATATGTAAATAATTAAAAATAACAAGGTTTGACTCAATTTGAGAAACTTATAGCTTGGCCCAATCCAACTTTAATCAAGACTTGTTATACAATTCAATAAATAACAAGCTACAAATTACTAAAATTTAAAATAACACATCTATGACTTGGTTATGCCCTTGAAAAAGGCAGTTAGCATATGCAAGGATGTCGCCCTTAAAATAAGAAATTTGATCTTTATTCTTACCTAAATTGGAAAAAACCAAATCTTCCAGGTCCATACTTGTGTTAAATTCTTTTGGGGTTTTGACTCAGGTATTCATGTAATGCGATACAATCACATTGCACTGCATTGGATAGTATAAACTTGTACTTTAAATCTGTACATTCTAGTAGACTATCTAAATAAAAAAAAAAAAAAATCTTATTTTGGAAATTCAAATTTCTTCATGTTGCAATACTGTAGTCCAAATGTACCTAAGTTTTTTATTTGTCTAACACAACAAGAAAGAACACTGGCTAAAATTCATTTGTAAAATTGGTCTCAGTATTTGAATTTAATAAGAAATTTCTGCAGCATACAAATATGCGCAAGCACATGCACATGCTCACTCTTAGATATATAGATTCGGGAGGCAATAGTGTCTTCTACTTTGTTTTAAGGAAAACGAATGATGGAGACCAGTACAATAGCATGCCACTCCTCATGTGATTCAACTAATAAATGCTTTGTTAAGCTTCCATTCAACTTTTAATATTACACATCCTCTTGGTAAGAAGTTGTCGCAAATCTCTGAAAATCCAACTTCTATTATACTAATTGATTTAAAATTTAAGCGCTCAGCGCTTTTATTGTTTGTCTATGATTTCTAACCTTTTTTTTTAATCAATTTTTTTGTTCCTTTGTTTTAGTCAACATTGGTCTCCCAAATCCTCACTTAAAATAAAATTATATATTATTAGGAAACCCATTTTGATTATCTATTTTCTGCCATCCTAAACTGAATTCGAACTCCATGTTTTCACTGAAATAGAGGCATGCATCATGCTTGTTTGGATACATTTAAATTCTGTTTTTTTTCCTGCTTTATCACGCTGATTATTGTATTTGAGTAACCTACTGAAGAAACGTCTCTGCTCTGCTTGCACTTAATTAACCTATTTTCATTATAATAGGCTGTTCTTGAAGATAGCCATACTCGTACAGTTAGATCTTGTGCTTGGTCCCCTTGTGGAAAGTTATTAGCTACTGCAAGTTTTGATGCTACAACTGCCATATGGAGACATATTAGTGGTGACTTTGAATGCATTGCAACGTTAGAGGTAAAGACCAATTAAACACACATTTGATATTCTAAAGTTTCACTTACGCTACAACCTCTAGTTTTTCTTCAGAATTAGACATTTTGAAAAATTAATCACGACATCTTGTTTATTTCTTTATTCCATTCTTAGGGTCATGAAAATGAAGTGAAGAGCGTTTCTTGGAATGCCTCTGGATCGTTGCTTGCTACATGTAGTCGAGATAAAACTGTTTGGATCTGGGAAATGCTGCCCAGCTCTGAGTTTGAGTGTGTTTCAGTATTACAAGGTCATACACAGGATGTTAAGATGGTTCAATGGCATCCATTTTTGGATATTTTAGTTTCTGTCAGCTATGATAACTCCATCAAGGTATAGAATTGCAAATCAAGTGATGTTATTTCCTTCTATTAGTAAATATGAGCTCAAGTCAACTTCTGGCAATTATTACTTATTGGCCAAAGTTTAGTCATGGTGTGGTTGTTAGGTCTGGGCAGAGGATGGTGGTGGTGATGACTGGAACTGTGTGCAAACAATTGATGAAATTAGCAGGTACTGAAATCTGTAGTTAGTCTTTTCTAGTGTTCTGATTGTTTTAGATTATCTCAAACAATTTGTTCTTGCTGCTGTCACAGACACCAGTCAATTATAACTGTGGAACTCAAAGCTTGATAATTAGTCCAATGCTTTCCAATTTGATCTTTTCTGAACTTTATCATGATCATTAAAACTTAAGCTATGATACTCAGCGAATCAACGCCATGTAGAACTGGTTAAAGAAACATAGTCCTTAATCAGTCCAATGCTTTCCAATTTGATCTTTTCAGAACAAATTTTATTTTATTAGCTGCTCTAGATTTTGCACAATAAAATAGTTCATCTTCAGCTGGATCTTTGACAAATCACTTAAAAGATTGTTCTCTTACAGTGCCGAAGTAAATTCCTCAATTGCCAACTTGATTTTCTCATAATCAGTTGAGAGAAAATTCTTAAAACAGTGAAGTGTTCTTCATCCTGCTATTGAGTCACTTGATGATCAAATGTCTTGTAGAGATAATAAACAACCAAAAGGTTGTTTGGCCATTCAACTTCTATTTTCATATCCTTCCACATCTATCTATTGAGATTTTGCATTTAGCTAATAGTAACATTGCTAATATTTAAAGTGTCAATGTCGAATGCCTTTTATTTTTTCATGCCATCATGATGCATCAAATTATAAAGTGATTGTGGCACTAACAGTGTTTAATTTAAAGTCATGTTCAAAATGCAGTTCTTATTCAAAGCAAATGGATATTTGGTAGCCAAGATTCCTGAAACACCTAAACGAGAGACATGTGCACGGTAAACCTAGGTTTATCTTGTAGTCTGATCATCAACTTCATCATATAATAATATATTGCAACTTGTCAATGGCAAACTTAGGTTTGTTACTGTCAATTACTGAACCAGAGTGGACACGGGATCTATATAAGAGTCTATTAACTAAATAATTCATTACTTGAAATGCAAATGGTTGCTTTTCAGAAGCACTTTTGTTTCTATGTTGTCGTCATCGTCATCATCATCATTAAGGTGGAATTGTGCCAACTATTTGGGATCAGCTACATGAATCATAATCCTTAATTGAGTTTTATCAAGAGTCAGAACTGTCGCTAGATATATATTTAGAAGTACTTACAGGTTATAACTTCCAAGTACTTTTGAAAATTATGGTGAAAGGGGCTTACAGTTTTTTGTTCCTTGTATTTTGGTGCTTCTCAGTGGTCATACATCAACGGTCTGGGCACTATCTTTCAACTCAGCGGGAGATAGAATGGTTACTTGCAGGTATGCAGCTAATAACCTGCCTAGTTATATTGTCTGGAATTGTTGACAGATCAATTTACTTTGGTCTTGAAGTGATGATCTTACATTGAAGATATGGGATACCTCAAGCAACCTACAGGGAATGAATGGGGATACTGATAGCTGCAAACTTTGGTGAGATATATTTTCCTGTGGCTGTAGTCATTACTTTTTTGTTGAATATCTATTGATGTTTCATGGTTATAATCTCACCATGTGTCACTCATCCTTAACTGAAGGAACTTTATTGGCATAAAGTCTACCACACCCCATCCAAGTTTGGTCTACTGAATGATAGACGTCATTTGATGCATGATCTGAAGAACTATCCGTGTAAACTAACTTAACACATATCTCATGCTAAAATGTGAAAGAACATTGATAGGTGAGATTGACTTGGCAATAAACCTATAATTGGAGGCCAAAGCAAACAACAATAGAAGTGAGAACAGATGGCAATAGGTCAATATTAGATGTGCATGGATAACATTCCCCAATAAGGATATTGATGAAGATTAATAAGCTTTAAATCTACACTAATTATCTACTTAAAGTAACACCATTTAACAACTTTCTGATAACATCAATTAACAACTTTAAGCCCCGGGGCATTGGTGCAGTGGCAGGGTGCCTTCTTAGTTTCCTAAGTATAGGATTGAGTCTCAGTTTCGGCGAATTAACGGATAAATTGTTCTTAATGAGTGGTTGACCTAAGAATGCTTGGTTGATGGTCCACCTGTTGCGAGCGCTTCCCGATTTACTTGGTGGCCGGTGAAAAACTTTCATATGGCCGGGCCAGTCTCCTATGATTAGTCGGCGTAAGCTGGATATGTGGTGTTAACTAAAAAAAAATTTAACAACTTTAAGTTATCACTAATTATATCTTTTGTATTATGGTGAAACACAAAAGCCAAGTTTACTAGCAAAAGTGTATCGTTTTGATACATGGGTTGCCATCTAACTAATGTGCATTGGGGCCTCGTGGCTACCCCAATGGGCTAGAGCTCTATATCACATGGCTTGTTTTTTTTTTTACTTTTTGAATTCTTTTGTATTCGTTCTCTTATAAATACGTCATCATTAGACAAACTTTTACCATGCAACTTGAAGGGCATTCAATTTCAAGGGTGTGTTTTTTTACAACAGAAGGAAACCAAGAATGAAATAAAGTGATAAAAAGTTTTTTCTAGCAACACTTTTCGTTCATTTCCTTTGGCTGACTAATGGAGATATGAAAAAGAAAAGAAATATTGCTTTAGTTTTCCTCTATATTAGTTGCATTTGATTTGAATGGAAAAGTCACTGTTACATGCAATGAAGCTCAAATCCAAACTTATGAAAATTCAAAAATGTTTTCCTTTTAAATCTATTTTTCATTATTATTTTTTATGTTTCTAATAAATAAAGTTTTTTTTCACCTTCTTTCTTTCTCACTAAGGGAACAAATAGATGGAAAATATTTCACAATTCTTTTTTTTTTATAATTTTTCTATCTTTTATTTCCCTAGTTGCTTCCTTCCTTTGTAGGAAACACGGTCTAAGTCTTAATCAAGTTATGCTCTAATTGGCATGTTCCATTTTTGTCATCCTAATTTGCCCTTCTTAGCCACATTGAAGTTAGTAATCCTATTATTTGTTTGGTTATGCCACAATCTTTTATGAGGATAATCCTCATAATGAAGGGAAAAGATTGAATGCCCATCTCCTTTGCTCCTTGGGGAGGATCATAGTTGGATACTTCTAGGGAGCAAGACAAGCACACTTGAATGATAGGTAAGAAATGTTGGATCTCGTGAGAGAAAGAAAATAATGAGAGAGAGATCATGTGGGGAAGGATATAGCAATACTTATTGGCAAGGTGTAGTGAGATGGGGCTCATCCTGGGTGGTAGGGGAACATGAGGAAGTTAGGGAGACTACGACACAAAGGGAAAGAAAAACTCAAGTAAACTTTTAACTAACCACAAACTGACTGGGTAAACACGAAAATGGGATATAATTGGGATTCAGTCTGAGCCCAAAGAAAATCCAACTTGATCCCTACTTAACCATAACCTAGAGTCTCAAACGAGCCTCAAATTGAACCCCAATCAAGGCTTGTTTCATCAAAATCAGCCCTAAACTCAACAATTCAATTTAACCTCAAATCCAATCACTAAAAATTAATTAACACTTCTATCTAATGATAAATCTTTAGATAAATTTCAGGTCATAACAAAATCACTTGTTGGAAAATGGTGAGAAATGTTTGACCTTCTGATTTTCTGATCTTGTTCTTTTGCTTAATTGTTTTTCTTCTTGTATCGCGTCTTCATTCCAATTCTACATTAAGTGATATAATTGGAGGATGATAGTACAACTATAGCAAATGGTGTTGTATGTCCTATCCATAGTTTGTAGGATCGCGATCCTATGCAGAATCGATTTGGCTCAGAATTGGATTGGTTGGGATCGAATAGTAGAATCATACGATTCTATCAAAAACTCATAAAATTTAATTTAGTATTTGATAAGATGATCAATAAAGACCAAATCAATTTGATATTTGATTAAAATTCCGTTTAAAATAAATTTAATCAAATTAATATTCATAATATTATTGCAATAGTAGGTCAAAAATATATATAATAAATAAATAAAATTTATTTTAAATTTTAATTATATATTTTAATAGGATAATTTGATTAGGATTTGAGAAAGTCTTTTTAAACTATCTTATTTAAGTTGAGAGTTGATTGAATTAATTAACTAATGCTTCAATTAAAAACCTAAAAACCTAAAGTTCACTCGTCGCTTGTCATTGTTCTCCTCTCCCCTCACCCGTGTGAGGCGCTCACTGCCATTGCTCCCCTCACGACCTCACCCATGCGAGGTGCTCACCGCTGGCCGTCGTTGCTCCCCTTTTCCCCATTGCGAGCGGTTGGAGAACCATCGAAGATGCCTCCTCACACCTCCCCTTCCGCAAGCCACCGACGTTGCCTCCTTGTGCATGCCTGCACGTCCCATCCGCTGTCGCTGCCCACCGAGACGCCAATGAGGACGCTTGGTTCTGGTGCCGCATCCGGATCGTTTGTAACGTAAGATCGATCGATCCTGTTTCGATTCTACTACAAAACTCGATATCAGTCGATTCCGGATCAATTTAGTGCTTCTGGATCCTACGATCTGGATCGTGATTTGACAAACTATTGTGCTAATGAATGAATCCATCAAATTATTATGTTAATGTTAGGTTGTTCTTCGGAATGAACGCATTACAGGGTCCGACTATAGCGTCTTGGCGATGACTGCTACATCTCCATGAGAACTCGGGTGTAGTGTTAAATATGCAAGAGTTCTCACACCGTAGGTTGGATAAGAACAAATATAATAAAAAAGTTAATGGTCTAAGATTTAGAACTTGGAATATAGGAACATTCACTGGTAAAGCAATGAAGGTAGTAGATACAATGATTAGAAGAGAATTAATATTTTGTGTTTACAAGAGACAAAATTTGTAGGAGACAATACAAATATGATCGAGAACTCCGGTTTTAAGTTATGGTAGAATGAGTAAAATAAGAAATGGAATAGGTATTATTGTAGATAGTTCGTTAAATGATGAAGTTATAATGAGTAGTTAAAAAGGAGGATAGGATTATAACTCTCAAGATAGCAGTGATGAAAAAAATTATTAACGTAATTAACATATATACATCTCAAGTAAAATTAGATGAAAAACCAAATCTAGGTTTTGGGACGATCTAGATGAGGTGTTATAAAACATTCTGCCAAATGAAATGATTCTAATAGGAGAAGATCTAAATGGGCGTATAAGAGTGAAAAATGAGAAATATGATAAGGTGCATGAGGGTTATGAGTTTGGAACAATAAATAAAAAGGAAAAATTATATTGGATTTTGCGATAAAATATGACTTTATACTAGCTAATACGTTTTTTTAAGAAAAGAGAAGAACACTTGATCATGTTGGGAATAATAAATCACAAATTGATTTTCTTATGGTTAGGAAGAAGGATATAAATATTTGTAAAGATTGCAAGGTCATTCTAGAGAAAACTTAACTATAAGGTATTATGAAAACATATACATTTCAAATATAATATCAATAGAAGGAAAATATGCATGACTTCTAAATTAAGGAAGTTAAAGGGTGGGAAGCAAACCATATTATTTACGGCGACTCGAATACGACATAAGATAAAATGGTAGTAAAGTTGAAAATAGTAGCCAGGAGTATACTCAGTGAGTCAAAGGGACGTGCACCACCAAGTAAAGAATTTTGGTGGTGGAATGAGAAAGTACAGGAGAAAGTAAAGGAAAAACGAACAATCTATAAGGTATTATATACTTGTAAGAACGAGAAAAACTTTAAAAAATATACAATATCCGAGAAAGAGGCTAAGAAATCAGTGAATGAAGTTAAGAATGGAACTTTTGAATGCTTATATCGAAAATTTGATACAAAAGAGACATTTACAGAATAACTAAAACGAGAGAGAGAAAGACAAAGGATCTTATTCAAATAAGATATATTAAAGGTGAATGTAATATGACACTAGTAAAGGATGAGTAAATAAAAGAACAGCGGAAGAGGTATTTTCTTTAACTTATTAATGAAGTTATAGGTAATTTAAGTTGGTCAAATGAGTATATAAATTTAAATTTTTATCGTAGAATTTAAATTCAGAAGTAGAACAAGCTTTAAATGAAATGTTAAATGGAAAAGTAGTTGCATAGGTATGAAAGTGTTTAGGAAAATAAGGTATTGACTTACAAAGTTATTTAACTTGATATTGAAAATGAAAAAAATATCTGATCAATAGAGGGTAAGTACTCTAGTTTTTTTATATAAGAATAAAAGAGACACACAAAATTGTGTAAATTATAGGTATTAAACTAATGAGTTCATGAAACTTTGAAAAAAAATAATATAAAAAATTAAGGAAGGAGACGACGGTGATCGAAAATCAATTTTATATTCATGCTAGAAGGTCAACAATATAAGCTATACATTTTCTCAGGCAACTAATTGAAAAATATCAAGAATAAAAACAAGATCTACACATGATATTTATTAGAAAAATATTATGATAGAGTCTCAAGAGAAATTATATGGAGAATTCTAAAAAAGATAGGTGTTAGTATAGCCTATATTGAACTAATTAAAAATACGTACATGGATGTAACGATAAGAGTGAATATTTCATGCATAATAACCGAATCATTTACATCAAGAATCAACTCTAAGTCCCTATCTGTTTTACACTAATCATGGACGAACTTATTAGACACATCCAAGACGTGGTATCATGGTGCATGTTGATTGTAGATGATATTGTTTTGTTAGATTAAACACGTGAAGGAGTAAATGCTATACTCGAATTTTGGCGGGAAACACCGAAAGTGAAAGGTTTTAGATTTAGTAGAATAAAAATAGAATATATGGAATTTAAGTTTAGCAATATTAGACGTAATGAGATAATTGTTAAGATAGAAGATGACGAGTTGTGTGGAACTGAGAGCTTTAAGTATTTAAGTTCATTTTTGCAAAAGGATGGAGCATAGTTTGAAATCTCGTGTTGTATCGGACAAAATGGGTGAAACATTTTGTTCTGCTTACAGACCGGCATTGGCACGTCCAGCATGAGGCCTACGACCACAGCAGAGGGGTTGCGCGACCCTGTCAGTCGCGGCGGAGGGATCGCGCAACCTCGTTGGCAATGGTGGAGGGATCACGCGACCTCGTTGGCAATGGTGGAGGGGTCGCGTGATCATTGGCCGTGACGGAGGGGTCGCGCGACCTCGTCGATACGATGGAGGGGCGTTGTTAGATGCGAGGGTTAGATTTTTTTTAATTAAAACTTATGTTAATAAACTTAGTCAACTCATAGCTATGATAGAGATAATCTAAATAGGCTTAATTAAATCATAATAAAATTATCTCATTAATTATATATTTTATTTATTTTAATTTAAAAAATATATAATAAATTATTTATTTATTTATTATATTAGAGAATTATGATTCCATTTTTTTCCTTTTTTTTTAAAATTTATTTTTAATATTTTAAAATATTTTATCTTTAAAAAAATATCAAAACCATATTGACACAACACGATACAGTACCGAAATTGTATTGTTCCAGTCATAGACCGAAACTCTGATACGACTCGAGATTTTAAGCTATGAGATGAAGGGATTGAGAGAGATGTCTTCCATAGAATACAAACAGGATGATTGAAATGAAAGAGACGTGTTCTATGTGATCGTAAAGTACTCCTAAAATATAAAAGGAAGTTCTACAAAATGACGGTTAGACCTGCTAAGTTATATGGAATTGACTGTTGGGTTATAACTAGAGCACATGAGTAGACAATGAGAGTTGCAGGGGTGAGGATGTTAAGACAGATGTGTAGACATACGAGAATGGGCAGGATAAGAAATAAGAGAAAGTTGGGGCTGCATCTACTGAGAGAAAACTCTAAGAGATATATTAAGATGTTACAGACATGTGCTTAGATGACCAATAAATGCTCGAGTTTGGTGATGTGAAATTATGATAAATATGCACATCAAACGAGGAAGAGGTAAATAAAAAAAGACTTGGTTAATAATAATAATAAATTAGGATAAAGTTTATTTAAATATAGATAATGATTTAGTAGGCGATAGAGTTCAATGTTGTATTTATTTGATATGTTATTTGTCTGGTCTGATAGTTGTTTATAATTTCCTATCACTATCAGGGAAATCTCGTTTTGGACTGGAACACACAATTTTGTTTTCTGTGTAATCTATTCAAACCAAAATCTCTCCAGCTTATAGTTGTATGCAGATTGGCTTCATCATTTTTTCTTTGTTATAATCTACTGCATAAGTTTTATTTTGGTGTCTAGACTGAGCATTACTTCACGAAGAATTTCAATTATTTGAATTTCAAATGTCTTTAGTTCAGGAAACGCCTATGTATCCTTTCTGGCTGATGAGTTTTTTCTTCTTCAGGAAACACCTATATACATTTCCTGGCTACCATGATCGAACAATATTTACTGTGCATTGGTCAAGGTACCAACTTGATTTTCTTGCAAGGATCAAATTTGCTATACCAGTGCAGATATTGCAAAATCGTCTATTTTTCTAGACGAATCACACGCCTATTTTTCTTTTTTACTTTCTCCTTTGTCAAAATCGTCTTGGTCATTCATTGTTACATTGCAAAATACAACGTATTTTTTTGCAGCATTTATTTTTTTGCTTTAGATAACAATAACACTCTCTAACAGGTATAACCAAGACTAACTTTTTTGCTTCATTTCTTACTGGTTTCTCATCTACTTTTGGAATTGAAATATTAGTTTCAGTGAAATACTTTGTCGCAATACAGCAAACTGAGAAGAACTCCAACTACCTAAAAATTTGGGATTTGACGATTCCATCAGAAATGGTTGGATTATGGAATTCCAGTTATGATAGTAGATTACTATTATACTCACAACTGATTGATTAGTCTGCTATTGATGTAGATATATATTGTCGCCATACAACAAACTGGGAAGAACTCCCAACTACCTAAAGATTTGGGATTTGATAACCCCATCAGAAATGACGGGATTATGGAATTCCACCTTTGAAGTTGATTACCATTATACTCACAACTGATTGATTAGTCTATTATTGAATTAGAAAGTTAAGGAATAATTGAGTAAAGACCATGACAAGACAACCGTGTCTCCAATGTCTTCAAATGTTATTTATGATATAGGTCGAGATTTGATCTATTACTCCTTTGTTTCATTGAATTCATTGGTTCCAAACATAAGAGATAGAAGGATAAGAATTGTAATGACAATCAAATGAGAGAAAATGTGATAACTGACCAATTTAACATGTGTGAATAATATCAAAATGATAATATGCAGCAACAATAATAAAACTAATGGAATACATGGTAGCAACGTGATATAATGTAGGTCAGAGACCCCACTCATACTCCATGACTTATGATACTTCAGTATGCCACCCTTAAATCCATTAATTTACTTCTTTAAATGTGGCAGTAGACCAAGCCTCTAGAAGTATGATACGATTCTAGAACTCCTCACAATGACTAGATACAAAGTATTCGGGAAAACAACCTTGATTATACTCCTCTATAGTCTAGTCAACTCTTGATTTAGATTTTTCCTGACATTAAGAAACCTTTAGGATAGATATCCTCTATCTAAAACATCGATGCCTTGCTCACACTCTACAACTTACCTTGATTTTCCTAGACGAGCTCTGGTCATTGATAGATTGATAGAGACCTTTTAGTGAATGATATAATATAAAACTCAACCTCAATTATAGATAAGAATTTAACTCTAAGTGAGTAGAATGCTACCTAAGAGAGCTTCAATTCCAAAGATGAAATCTTGCATTTCTTACTAAAGCCTCTTAGTTTCCTTTTGACACTTGAGTATTAAAGATGTTTTCTTATAAGCCTTTATGCTAAAAGTTCCACCAAAAACTATTATTTATAGTCTTTTATTGGCACGTTGGTTGACCAAAAACTAACTTTAGTCCACCAACATCAAAATATAATTGTTGGAGACTCAATGTTCAATTAGTCGGAATCTTGTTTGGCACACTTTTCCAAAGAGGAAGTAAATCCTTTTAGGAGGCCAATGACCATAGATCGAACCTATCCCATTTTTTATAGACTCAACATTCAATTTTGTAGAATGTTGGTCGACTAACATTGAAGTTTGATCAGCCTATTTTTCTAGAGAGGAAGTTGTGTCAATGCAATTCTAGTTATTTCAATACTCAATCCTAGTTGATTGAGGTAATGCTCTAGTTGATTGGGGTAATGCTTTAGTTCATTGGAGCATGTCGGGCAACCACTTTTTAGTCAATTTATGAGCGTCATAAGCATCTCTAGGATCCAAGGTATGAGCCGTCGACAGAAACATAATTCAGGAACACCCTCTAAGGCTTAAGATGAAGCTCCTTAGACAACAAACTCTACCTAGAAATTAATTCCTATTAATGCAATCAATCTACATGAAGTAAACCCAAGATTATAACAATCAAACACAAGGGTCTTTGCTTGTGTCAACCTTGATAATTATCCATGAGTTCAAATTTCTCCATATGGTTCACATTCAATCCCTAAAGTCAATCATCTAAGTTTGACCACCTCAAACTTCAATCCTCATGAATCAATCCTGCACACTCAAGTAAGAGATCCAACACAAATTTCTAATTTAAATTGCATTGCTAAAATATTAAAACACTATGGTTAAAACTAACAAGGGAGGAATTGTTGTCCCAACTAATAGAAATTAAAAACTCAGCATTGTCTAACACTAAAACCTACTCTCTATCGATGTTTGTTTCTAGGTTTCGTTGTTCCCATAACTTATTAATTATATTACAACCACATTATATGATTAACTAATCTCAAATATAAAGTGAACTTTTATTTTAATTTCTGCAAACATATTTCATTCTACATATGTTTTTTTTTTAAAAAAAAATGCATTGAGAATACTTTTTTATTGGCTTATGAAGCACCAAAAGATTATTAGTGGCAATTTCTACCCTGCCTCAAGTTGGCTTTAAGTAAGCCTAATAAAAGGAAAAAGATTTTTTATAGTGTAAGATTGCAGTCAATGTAGAGAGGATTTTTTAAAGTCATGTGTAGTTATTATATTCTCCTTAGGCTAAAGGGAAAGTTTTATAAACTAGTACAAACCACGGTACCTGTAAGGAAGCAACACATACAAAAAGTTAACGGAATTGGATTAAAGAGGAACACGCCGAGTTCACAAAAACCTAAATAAAATATAGAAATAGTCAAAAGCAATTAGGTGTTTCTCCAATAGATAATGAAATGGGAAAAATATGATGAAATTATAAACATGTTTAAGCTCCAACTGATAGATTCTAAAGTTGAAGAGTTGAATCTATTAAACTAGGAGTAAGAAGTCGAAAGAGTGTGGCATTAGTCATATGTAATAAAAATAATTTAATTAATTTTAATTACTGATGGTATAATTAATGAAGGGCTAAGATCATATAGCTGACCCCAAATAGTTGAGGCAAAGGCTTGATGACTAGGAAACTATAATAAATGCTAACATTGGAAATACCAAAAAGTGCATAATTGATTCAGCAATAATATATTTTAGTTTCTTATTTCATACTATTTATTTGAAAATTTTGACAATAAAGGATTAGTACATTATAAAAAATGATATATTTTAAATAAATTATAGTTGTAATTAAATACTGACATTTTATACTTAGACTTTTGCTATTATTATTCTTTTTTTTTTGAAATACTTAATTATTATTATCTAATCAAATTATATGCAATGCTTTCTTTGGTAATCGACTCAATAATCTAAAGGAATTGATGTTATGATTGTCATGTCAAGAATGTAGTAGCAGTGAAGAGAATATGGATATAAAAGGAGATAGAAAATATTGCTTATATTAGTTAGATTTTTGGGATATTTGATATTGTAGAAGCCCTAGAGGATCCCTCAGAATGCCAAAGGTATTTAGGTGAAAGCCCTTAAATATTTAAGCAGAGTTTCACTTAACTTCGTAGGAAGGAGGTGGTGTGACTCTTATCTTTGCCCCCTCTGTCCCAATATCCTAGAGGTGAGAGACTGACTCATCATAGAGAAGCCTAATTAATCTAAATCCAATTCAAAACACTAGACATTTAGATGCAAGGTCCTTAGTTAAGCGTGTTTTAAAGTATTTAACTTGATCATCTGGAATTAAAGGGATGATGTGACTTATTATTCTGTGATGTTCTCAATTCCAATGATGTCAAAGGAGAGCTCAATCCAACCTGCCTAGATAGTTGGGTGATGGCTCCTTCTATAAAGCATGCATGTGATACTTTCTTGTAGCAAAAGCTGACTGTTGTTTTCATAAGAACTTTCTCAAGGTTGTTTTAGAATATCCAACGCAAAAAACTTTTACATCCAAAGTGCTTCCTCACTGCTTTACCAAACACAACCTAACAACAAATCACTGATATTAGAGATTGAAATTCAATACAGCTGTGCTAAAGTTTTCTTTCTGATTTTATAAGACTATCCCATGGACAATTTCATTTGTTATTAATCTTTTTTGTTTCAATAAAGCAATAGGGTAATATCTTTGACCTATAATTCCATTACTTAAATGATGGTAGCATTCTGTTGCTCGTCCTGTCACTGATGACATGAATTTTGAAGTTAAGGTGAGGGAGCATTGCAGTGTTTGGAACCCCTTCTAACATGCCCCACTCCATTTCCTAGGTACCGTGTAATAAGATTGGAGACAATGTTATGCTCTTATCAGACTACCAGTTATAAGTCCTGATTTGCTGTTTAAGTAGTCTTCTCGGATGGGTCTAATGGCTAGCACATGAGGTGTTGCCATCATGAGGTATGGGGTTCGAATCTCAACAAAGTCGAGGTAAATGCCTCCCTTATGTGCTAGTCACTATTCCAAAGGCTAGTAGCCGTCCGTGATTTACCTCCTTCCTGTTGGCCCTGGGACGGGTTGGCGGGGGCGCTGGGGGCGAGCATATTCGTCTTTTTGCCATCATGATTTTCTGTTTAAGTAAACTGTTATATATCACACAGCATGCAGTTTATCCCTTCACTGAAGAAATGTCACAGTGCGTGATGAGTATGTATCTAAATGCAGGGAGGATGTGATTGCTAGTGGAGCAGGTGATGACACCATATGTCTCTTTTATGAGAGCAAAGAGATTTCGGTACTTTTAATTCCCCTCCATTGTTTTTCTGTATGATAATTTTTCTTCAGAATAACAGAGTCTAATTCATGTGCTTGCTTGAATTAAATAATCTCTCTTTCTCACAGTGCAGTTTTTATCAATTTACTATGGATTATATTCACTTCCCTATTCCCTACACTAATCCATCTCTAATGTCAAAGGGGTTTTTTCTATTAAGAATTGTTTCTGAATCTCTAGTTTCATTTTTGGTGAAAAATCCACAGTACATGCAAGAACAGCCCTGAAGTTGTTTCAGTTTATCAAACCCTCGTACTGTGAATAAGCAGCTACTGTATTAGTTTTTCTGCACCTACAAATACTTTCCATGACTAAAGCCCTTCCGATCCGAAAGGAATCTCCTCCATTGGTCCACATAGTACTTGGTTCCAAGTTCCAACATCATCCTGGGTTCTCTTTTAGCTATTCCTCTCTTTTACCCGCTGTCTCTTTTTTATTTTCCTCATTTCTAGATATCAAATTGACTATCATATAGGAAATTAGCAGACTTCAAATACATATAATCAATTAAAACCTTTTTTTTTTCCATTTTTTTTTTTGAAAAAAAAGTATTAGACAAGCTGAAAAAAAAACTCAACCTCTCTGTACAGCATGAAAATGGATCACAGGCCATGGTTCCAGTTGTTTCCGAAGCTTTTGCTTTATCAATGCCCAGTATCATATCCAGTTGTTGCCAAACTTATCCGAGTTATAAGTGAGCTTATACAATCTGCAGGTTTTTGTTTTTTTTTATATCACCTTCATCTGGAAATTCATCTCAAATGTTGACATGTGTATATCGACGCACTGCTTGCTCATGCTATTGATATATTTCTTTTCCTGAAATTGTCGGCATTCACTTAATGTAGCAATCATTTATTACAAGGCAACCGAATCTATGTATAAATCTGGTTTCAGGATGCTAAACCAAATTACAAGATTCTGCTGAAGAAGGAAAAGGCACACGAGATGGACATAAACTCAGTGCAATGGAATCCCAAGGTTAACACTCGTATGCCCCTAATATATTCAGAGGCATCTACAGTTTACCCTAAGACTCCAGCCTTTGACAGCGTCATCCGGTTAAATTTTGCAGGAACCTCGGATTCTTGCTTCAGCTAGCGACGATGGCACAATAAGGATATGGGAACTATCAGAAGTGACAAGATGATCATTAGAGCCATGCAAATTTCGATAAGATTATATGTTATGCATCCTGATATGTATAAGAGGTGCTTGCTTCTATGTTGTAGTGGAACAAAGCAATTAAAAAAAGATTGAAACAGTTGAATTTTACCAAGATATGTTCATGACAATTCTGAAAAATGACGTGGACGTGGTGAAGCTAAATTGGCAAGTGAAAGACATGGTGCAGTAAAAGGGAAGGAATTCCAAGCAGAGTTATGGAGTATATATGAAAGATGGATTTGAATAGTTTCAGATGTTACTTATGAAGTTTGTGATAGATTTATTAATTAAATTTTAAATATTAGTCTCAAACAAGGTGATTTAGGGTTAAGATTGTATCAGCATTGAACTTTCCTCCTCTCTTTTCTGAATTTCTCTTTAATAGTATGATATTAGAGTGAATATTTCCATTGCTTATTTTCTCTTTTAAATGGTAATCTGTCTCCAGGCTTGTTGACTTTCCTCCTAAGTTGTTGGGAGCACAACTTGCAAAAGTCAAAATCTTGAATGTATTTTATTTTACATTTTACTTATACTTCAAAAATAGATTTTCTACCAATTAATATCTAGACTTTGCCTTCATTAATATCAGAAGTAGATGATTTTCTACCAATTCATCTATAGATAAATCCAAAACATACTTTTGAGCAACGGTACAGTGGCAGGACATCTTTTTAATTTTTCAGACATATAAGAAGTTTCAATCTTAATTTTTTATAATAAATCAATGATCTAAGAATGTTGGATTGATAAACTTTAATGATTGCTGAAAAATTTTTATGGGACTGAATTGATTACTCGCAGGATTAGTCGGTTAGCTAGTGTCAATTAAAAAACAAAATCCAAAACACAATATGCATACACAAAAATCAATCTTTAAAATTTTTATATCATTAACTAATTACAAGGGTAAACATCCTCCCTTTGATTTATCTACTTACCAAGTAAATCCGACTTCTCAAATATTTCTCATTTGAGAAAAAAAGATATTATTATTATATCCAACCTTAGACTCCACTAATTCTAAGGGCGTGTTTGATTCGGGGTTATCGCTGATAACCTTAGTTGGTTATCAACGATAACCTTGTTTGGTTTAAGTAATTGGTGATTCCTGGTAATGTAATATTCCCGCCACGTCAGCAATTAGGGAATATAACCCGGAATGGGAAAACCTTGGAAGCCTTAGGTTTTCCACGATTCCGAGGTTAACAAAATTTTTCTTCCCAGATTATCCTCCAAGCGACAAGCGGCAATGGTGAGCAGGTGGGCACCGTGGAGCAACGACGGCTAAGACGGAGCAACGACTGACAAAAGGATATATTTGAAAGGGTAAGTCACAATGTCTCCCAACAACTGACTTTGTCCAAGAATTTGATCACAACGAGCACATTCCTCGCCTTCTGAGAATCTAACCCTGACTATCGGGTTGCATTCTGCATGTCTTTACGTATAGCAAATATCTCAAATACTATCCATTTGCTATACAAGTTCCAGGTATAGCAAATATCTAAATAAATATATGCAATTTGAAAAATTAAAATCTGCACAAAGACCTGGATAAAGAGATTAAAATTAAAGTATTAATCGTATCTACTCAATAAACCATTTTCTACATATCAAATATATATTTTATATAATTCGAAACAACAAACGCTTTTCTTAAAACCCATGAAAAACCAAGAGCTGATTATCTTGCAATTAAATACAAAAGTTTTGACAAGAACATAAACACTAGGGCTGGAAATGACTCCAGTTTATCTGCACTCAACCTAATTAAATGACTCGAGTTTATCTGCACTCAACCTAATTAGATAAACGAACAGGTTCCAGCTGAGCTCAATCAGAATCAAAATGTTCAAAGTTAAAAAGAGATAAAAGTAATACAAATCAAACGAGTTTCGGATATTATTGGTGAACTTCGCCAAACGAGTTTAGCTCTCTAATGTTCCAACTTGTTTATTTTACAAATTTCAGTAATCGAGAGAATCAAGCAAAACACAATGTATTATCGCTTGGCTAGTCTCCTAGTAACATATACAAAACAAGCCTACAAGCACTTCTATTTATCGTAAACAAGCGAAAAGGGCATGGAGATCTATAATGACGAGAAAATTGGCAAAGGAAAGTAGCAGCTTTCAAAGGAAAAAAAAAAACAGTTTGCAGGATCAAATCCTGGGAAAGCGTGGACGCCCTTTTCTCTTTAGGAACTCGGGAATCTCTACCATACTGCCTTCGCTGGAAGGCAATTTCTGTCTGCTTATTCCGAGATTATCTACGCCAATTTGTGTTCCCTAAAATCTTATGGGTGTCAATTCACTATATAGATTATAACTGAAAATATTGTTCGGAATATTGATGAACATACTGTACCTGCATTCGAGTTTCACTTTCCTCCTGGCGTCTGAAACCAGTAGCAATCAGTGTTATGCTCACCTAATACAGAAATAAAATGGTTCTTGTTAACAGTCGTCTAAGCTCATTCGAACAATTCAAATATCATACTGACGATATTTGCAAGAAAAAGCAGGCATGCATTTGCTCTGTTCGTGTATATGGTAGTGAAACTTGGCAAAATTAAGCAGCCATTTAATATTATTAATTAACATATAATGAGAAAATGTGTCGTACAGCAAATTTTTTTAAAAAATCTTTGACGCTAAGCGATTAAATAAGAAAATGTACAAAGACTTTATTGACTTACTTGACCACCAAGTGACTGGTCAATAACTGCACCAAATATCAAATTTGCATTTGGATCTACAAGATCATATATGACTTCTGCTGCAGCATTGACCTGAAGGAAAAAAAACATCAAACCAAACCACAATGAGAAGTTGATATCTTGAATGCATGTACGTCCTAAGGATCTATATATGCAAAACCTTTTAGCTGGTCTCCTCCAAAGTCCACACAAGATGTGATTTTCAACGAACCAATATTATAAGGATATTAAAGTCTTGATCAAGTTCATAAAAAAGGTAATGAACTCAAAATTCACAGGAATAAGTAGAAAACATGACCTACCTTTTATATTGAAGAGGGGAAAAAAAAACCTTCACCAATTAAGGAGATGAAAACAGGTGAAATATTTTATTGCCTCAGTTTCACGAGGAAGAATATGAACACATCAAAAAAACTCAAACAGAAGCATCCCTCCAATAAATGCCAAAAACAAATCATGTAATAAATTTCATCTAATCTTTCCTGACAAAAGCTTATAGAAGCAAAAAAGTTAGCAATGTTCTTCCAAACAATTTAAATTGAAACAGCAAAAACTCAGTACCTCAAACAAGGTCAGATCATTTCCTCCAGTAATGTTCCAGACAATGCCAGTTGCACGTTCAATTCCAATGTCAAGCAATGGTGATTGAATTGCATTTAGTGCAGCATCTCTTGCCCTTGTTTTTCCTACAAAATGATATCAG
Source organism: Zingiber officinale (assembly GCF_018446385.1). Lineage (NCBI taxonomy): Eukaryota > Viridiplantae > Streptophyta > Magnoliopsida > Zingiberales > Zingiberaceae > Zingiber > Zingiber officinale. Next base: position 112,137,688 of record NC_055989.1, on the reverse strand, counting down.
AGGGCTAAAGGAATGTCTCATACATAATGCACCATAATTTAGTTATCCAGTCTACTAAAAAAATAAAAAAAAATACTACTATTCACAGAGCTAGTCACAATTTTGAAAATGGCAGGTCTGCCAACACAGTTGACTATGCAACAAATAGCACAAACTGCAATTAGTATAGCAATAGACTGTTTTTCCCCTTTATCAGGCCATTTCTGATTGGCTAGATAAAATAGACAAATAATGCATATCTCGTGGCAAGTACAAGTGTGTGATATTTCAGAAAACAGTGCTAAACTAATAATCTATCACTATGTCCACATAAGTACTTCTAAACTCTGACGTTAGCAAAGCCTTGGGAACTTCAGATATATTGAATCAATTGCTTGTGGTGATACTCATTTACTTCAATCAACCTTGTTTTTAGTAGTAGATTCATAGTTATCCATCAAAAAGGACAGTACTAATGATTATGCCAAGGAAACCGTGCACAAAATATGTACATTCAACTAACAACAAAGGGACAACTGATCTAAATCTTGGCCATATTTGGAAAAGTATAGGTAAAAAGATTAGAGGACAAGCATATGAAAGACAAACATATGAGACATGCCATAATAACTGTCTTCTTTGCTATCTTCCATCGAAATACCAAAAAAAAAATGATATGGTCTGCGTTCTGCACAGACATCAGTTGCAATGAAATTACCTGTAGCAGTACCAATACCCATTAAAGATGAACCTGCATCCGCCATAATTGTGCGCACATCAGCAAAATCAACATTGACAAGACCGGGAACCTGTGAATTTATGTTAAGATAATAATCCAGTCAGAAACAATCATGTACTATTTCATGAGAAGGGAGCAAGAAGCAAAATTATGAAAAGTAGCCTTTGAGAGTTTTATAGCATCTCAGTCTACTTAAGAAGACAAGATTATAACCACTAATACATGTTTCATTAAAAAAAGAAGAAAAACTTCCTTGTAAACAGTTTGAGATATCTGGCCAAGTAAACACTAGGCTTTTGTACTTATGATGCAGAGAACCATGAAGCAACTTCTTACTAAGATTAATGATTAATTCCAAACAATATAATGGAGAAATAAGGCTTTCCATGTTTGTTTACCGTGATTATATCAGAGATTCCACGAACACCTTGTCGAAGAATATCATCAGCCAAGTTAAATGCTTCAGTCACAGGAGTGTTGGGTGAAACGGCAGTCAATAATTTGTCATTTGGGATAATTATAAGAGTGTCAACATTGTTTCTCAAAGCTGCAATTCCTTCCTGTGCTTGAACTGTGCGCTTTCTTCCTTCAAATGAAAATGGGGTTGTAACTATACCCACAGTCAAGATGCCCATGGATTTAGCAATTCCAGCAATTACAGGAGCACCACCAGTTCCTGTCCCCCCACCCATTCCAGCCTGAAAAAGTTAATTTTCCAGTTAATAGAGATTTTCTCTTACAACAGAAGCCAATGTATATATCTGAATTTCCTAATCGTATAGCATTTCTAAAAACCTACACAAGTTTCATTTGTTACATAGGTTTCTTCAGAAGACTGAATATATAATCAGAAGAATAAAGTAACATGCCTTTACATGCTCGAGCATCAACTTCAGGCTATAGCAAAAACAAGAAAATTAAAAACAAGTTGAGAAAAGAAACAATTTATGCATTTACAAATTTTGATGGCATGAAGTATCTGCAACAGTCCATTAGGATAAAATGAGACAATTGATCCATTAACTTTGTTAAGTTATACCACTAGACCAAAATGCTTAATTCCAAGTTAGTACTGCTTCACCCATCAAAGCATACAAATTCCATTGGCCTACAATAGTCCATGTCCCTAAATGCTTATGTCTTGCCATTGTTAATGTCCAAATTCCATCTAGCAGCATACAACCATCCCTAGTTGCTGCATGTAATACCAAATGGTGGTCCCCTCGAGACGGTGCGGTGGTTAAGGCATGGAGTGTTGCCACATGAGGTCTTGGGGTCAAAACTTGGCGCGTCCGAGCATACCTTCCCCCATGCCTTGGCCACCTGCACTAATGGCTAGTAGCCACCCGTGATTTACCTCCTCCGTGCCTAGGGACGGGCTGGCGGGGGTGCTAGGGGCGAGTGAATCGCCTTTTTGCCACATGTAATACCAAATGGTGACTCTGCCATCACAACATCCCTAGGATTAGTGAGCCATAAGAAAAAGGAGCAAAAATATTCCTCCAATGATCTATTTTCCTTGTAGAGCTCAAGTTTGGTGTCATTGAGAAAAACTAGAAACAAACCACACAATTATTGCTTCATATGTCTATGAAAAAGCAAACAAAAAACTTAAATTAGGTTACCCACAATAAAATTAATGGGTCTAATTTCTTTATTAGTGATTACCTGCAAAGTATAATTGAGAATGTAACCAGATATTTATCTTATTGTTCTAAGGATGAAAATATTTTTCAAATCAATTTATTACCAGGACTTGTTAGGCAGTAGCCAAAAGTGTCGGTAGCCTCAGGAACTTATTCTCCATGGTTTGGAGAAATAAAAATAGAATGGGACAACAACAGCAACTCAAAAAATATATGCAGTTACAGAAGTTGTCTGTGTGATATGTGTCAGTACATAATAAAATAGCACTTCTCCATACAATTTCTTTAAATAAATATTGATTAACTATTGAGTGTCTACCCTGAACCCTAAATAAAGATTAAAAAAAAATCATAGATCTATAAGGAACAAATATTCAAGGAATTTTGACAATATATGATATTACATTAGATGGAAATTACATGAAACATACTGGGACTAGAGTTGATGTTTTAGATTTTTTTTTAAAAAAAAATAATATCAGCAACAAGAATATGTGGAGAAGAGAAATCATTATGTCCCCATCATACATACAAACAACAGAAAATGAATTCCTGGCCTCTAGCAACTAATTGAATGTCAACCAATCGTAAGGAAGTAGGATGAACTTACTGTGACAAAAACCATGTCAGAACCAGAAAGTGCTACTTCGATTGACTCTTTACTTTCATTGGCAGCATTCATACCGATATCAGGGTTCCCGCCAGCTCCAAGTCCCCTAGTTAGCTCCTGACCAATTTGCAACCGGTTCTCAGGGAAGACAGGAGACATCCTCATCGCTTGCACATCTGTATTGACGATCCAAAACTCCACTCCTTTCATGGAACTCTCAATCATTCTATTGACCGCGTTGGAGCCTCCGCCACCCACGCCAATAACCTTGATCTTGGCTTCGTTATAGTGGCTCTCAGCAACGGAATCTCTATAATTCTCAACGACGGCAGCACCTGCCTTCTCCATCGGACCATTAACAGGCTCGCTCCTCTCTCCACGGAGCAGGGAAACTTCAGGATGTAGGCGTAAGAACGGATCTTTGTCGCGGTACGAACCGAAGCCGCTGGAGTTCGCAGAACATCTAAGACGATAGCTCGAAAGGTTCCTCATACCCAAGCACCGATACGAACCTTCTCCGGGGGGCATTCGGCTTGGCCATTTCCTGGAGGAGAGGGCTCCTCCAACAAGAACTGCCGACTACATGAGCAAAGAAAAAAAAAAGGAAAAACGATCAGGGTAGAGGAATGGGATTGGAATGCTCAAATTGACCGAAAAATTCGGATTCTAAGCGATGACAATGCGCTTGCATGGTCAACAAACAAATTTGGGGACTCGATTCGGAGCGCCCAATCATGAAAAATCGGTCAAAAAGGGAAAAAAATCCAAAGATTGAAAGGATACCTGCAAGATTTCGACAGCTCCCGGACGCATCTGAGAGGAGATCGGATTGTAAGAATCGAAGAGGGAGGGATGCAAAGTCGGAGGAAGAAGGGGAGAAGAAGGGTATTGCAGTGAGGATTTAGTCGAAGAACTCGAAAGCTGTTTTGACCTAAACTCCGCTACAGGAGTAGCAATGACTGCGTGCCGTTTTAATACACATAACGGATCTGACTGTTTTATTTTAAATATTAAAATATTTTTACCTTTTTATTTCTAAAGAGGAATTTTTAAAAGGACGTACGAAATTAAGAAAATAAGTAAATATCTATTTGATTGTAAAAGTGATTTTTTTTTAAACTCATATAATTAAAACCTTGCATTTTCTATATATAAATTTGCAACCTTAAGATAACTAATTTTTTGCTTTCATTTAATCACATTTTCAAGAGTTTTAATTTAATCAACAAATTCAAAAACTTTCATTAAAAAAGCCTTTAAATATACCAAGCATTTTCATCCCTTCAACACCAACAATAAGAGGGTACACACTAGGAATAGAGATAGAAATAGAGTTGTTTATGTGAAAATCTAACCCTCATGTACGTCTGGAAGATAATTGCCTACGGGGCTACGGTACAACGGTCAATCTCTTCAAGCGGTTAATTAAAATTTAAAGTCTAAATTTTAATTGCAGTGCACTACATAGATTTTCTTCGAGCTGATATGGGCTGATAGCGAAATTTGACCCTAATCCATGCCATTCAGAGGGGCAATCCAAATGGGTTGAACTCCGACATAGGGTCAAGCGAGTAGTTGTTGGAATGTGCCGAATTGAGGCACTAACATGCAAAATACTAGCAATGCAAGTTATGATATTTGGATTAGTTGCGGTGCTCGAGAGGCCGAGCACTTTGGAAGTTGACACGGTCGGATGCCATGAGTGTCGAGCTGGCTAATAGGCCCGTCAACATGCCCAAGACCTTGATGAGCTAGAGGAGGACCAATATCCCAGGTATCAAGAGTGATTTTGACAGTAAATTCATTTAACCCTAATGTTCCATACACATACCCCTTATATACAAAGGATCTCATACATCATTCTATTGCATTGAGAGAGAACCTAACCTTTTGTACCTTTTTCCTCATGGAACTGTAAACTATTCATGTAGAAAGGTGGCTTTCTACCAAACCCTGATGCTCTTTTAGCCTGTAAAATGCACCACCACCTCCACCTCCACCTACAACATGAAACCCATTTCATTCGTTTAATATAATTAATTACGTTGGATTGAGATTCCAATAATGGAGCGCATGCATGAATCGGAGATCAAACTGAGTTTGTATATATTTTATTAGGTTTAATTACTATGATACAAGCTCCCTCCCTCCATTAATACTCTGTCTCCTCAGCTCTCTCTGAAGTTCTCTCCTCACCTCATGGCCTGCTCCATCTTCTTTCTTATCTTCTCTTTAGTGTCCCTCCTCCTCATGAGCAAGCTCCTTCTTGGAGCAGCGATTCTTCAGGCTAATGGATGTCCTCAGCAGTGTGGAAACCACTCGAAGTTGTTCGTCTTCGGGGACTCCTACGCCGACACCGGAAACTTGGGGCAGAGGTTGGGAAGAAACATCGCTCGTTCATGGTTCCCTCCTTACGGAATGAGCTTCCCGCACAAACCAACTGGCCGTTTCTCCGACGGCCGTGTGCTCACCGACTTCGTTGGTATGTCTTTCATAATTCTTCTTCTTTTTATTTTTTACTTTTTTATTTGTTTTTATTGATCTTAGTGCAACAATAAAATTATTACCGTATAATCTAAAGTTATCAGTTCAAATCATGAAAATAGTCTCTTCTAATACTAGATATAATATTACAATAGTTCAAATATGATCTAACTGTAGCCCCTCGATGGTACATGGTGCGATAGTAAGATATAAGACGAGCTTCCATGCAACAAGGATTTTATTCTCTGGCAAGATATCATACGCCCGCAAAACTCAAATCAATCTATCTTGATGTTAAGCCGTACACTAGGAATGATTTATATTTTTAAATTTATCTTAGTGATCGATACATTTTTTTTTATAAAATTAAATCAATTATTTTCAAAATTAGTCCGATAATAAAACATAAAATAAATATTAACAAATAACAGAAGGCGAATACATTCGTCCTCAGCGCCTCCGTTAATTTATCTCAGGGTCAATACGGAGGAGGTAAATAATGGACGACTACTAGTCTTTAGATAGTGATTAGCATATAAAAAAGATATTTAAAATTCAAACACCTCATAATAATATCTCATGCGTTAATCACTTTCTATAGGAGTAGACAAAATAAATATTAACAAGAGCTAAGAGAGCTAGCCTAGGTGAGATGGACTACTCTTTGATCAGTTCTTGTCACTTGCATGTTCTGCTTTTTCTGTACCATCTCAACTTCACTCTCTTGGCTGACTTGACTTCGTTTGTCACCGCGCGGCGTGGCAGCTTCTTCCATGCGAATCGGATCGCCCGTCCCGTACAGAATGAGGCGGGCGCCGGGCGCCAGCCAGCTCGCGTCCTACGGCATGAACTTCGCCGTCGCCGGCTCCGGCGTCTTCGACACCGGCAACTTCCAGCGCAACCTGGCGCTCCAGATCGACCAGTTCGAGTCTCAGATCGACTCCGGCGTCTTCTCCGGCTGCGACGTCAGGGCCTCCGCCGCGCTCGTCGCCGTCTCCGGCAACGATTACCTCCACCTCGCCCAGCGAGATCCGCACTACTTGCTCGTGAGTTTGCTTGCTAGCTAGTTTAATCGCAGTAAAATTTCGGAACTTAACGTACGCGAGTTTGTTTCAGCATCTCGATCGGTTCATGAGCGCCCTGTTCGCCGAGCTGAAGCGGGACCTGAAGCGCCTCGAGCGCCTCGGCGTCGCCAGGGTGATGGTCACCAACCTCCACCCGGTCGGGTGCACGCCCTACTACACCCGGCCGACGAATTACACTCGCTGCTCCGCCGACGTGTCCTCCGCCGTGGCGGAGCACAACCGCCGGCTGCGCGAGTTGATGTCCGAGTTGGGGAGGGGCGGCGCCGCGTCCTCCTTCATTGGACTCGACGTCCACGGTGCCATCTCAAGCCTTCTTCGCCGAGGTGATCGATAATCTTCCTTCTTAATTTCTCGATACGGTACTGATTGTGGTTGTTGTCCGGCGAAATCGGCGGCATCGGAGGTAGCAGAGAAGTTTGGGAAGCCGCTGGCGCCGTGCTGCGAGAGCAGGGGCGAGGGGGGCAGCTGCGGGCAGGTGGACGAGGAGGGAAAGGAGGTTTACAGGGTGTGCGGGCGGCCGGAGGAGCACCTGTACTGGGACGCGGTGCACCCGACGCAGGCGGCGTGGGCGGCGGCGTTCGAGTTCCTCCGGCTGCCGGTGCAAAATAATTCCAAGTGTCCAGGGCATTAATCCAGAGATAGTCAATCTTTTTCTTGATTCGTTTATCAAATGTTCTAATAAGCTTAGTTGAGTTGGTAAACAGGATGATATATTTATATCAAGGTTCATAGTTGAGTTGATATTCAGATGATATATTTATATCATAGGAGTAAGATTCATATCTTTTATTTATCTAAGGTTATCAACGAAAATACCGACACGTCATGTAATTCGGAATCAAAAAATATAGGAAATCTTATGTTGTCAGTTCCTGAAAATCGACCCCTGACTATTACGCCAGAGATACCATGCGTCCACCATCTGCGCTACACCTTGGGGACTTTGTTTATTATATCAAGGTTCATAGTTGAGTTGATCTAAAAACCTTAAACTAATGAGTCGTTTATTATAAGTTTTTTTTAATTTATTCTGATAGTTAGATGGAAAATTTTGATAGAACTAAATCAGTCATCCGTAAGCTAAACACATGATGCCAAATAAAAAAATTATATACCAACTTTTGATTGCTTTTTTAAATGTTTGTTAATGTTTTAGTTGTTCATTTTTTTTTGGTACTATTGCTTTTTTCTATTTGATTATTGATATAGGCAATTGCTATATTATTAAAAAAATATTATATTGGTTGAATTTGAGATGTCTTGGGCTCTTGGTAGAGTATTTTTTTTTTACTTTTCATTATAATTGTTTTAGCATAATTATATGTTAACGAAATTAATGGTTTATTTTAATACGATAATGTCTAAATAAATATACATCAATACGCTGTCTCCTCAATGTAAATCACCATGAGAACCTATTTGGTATATTAGTTGGTAATTTAATAAGACGATTGATATATTTTGATCATTATTATCTAGTCCCCTAAAAGAGTTGTGTATATAAGTTTCGCTCAATGTATTCTAAAAAGAAATATTTAAATATCAATTTAATATATATCAAAAGTACCATACAAAATCCCATCAATGAGAAATTTGAGACGTAGATCGATAAGAGTAAGTATTTTTTTTAACCGGAGTCAAGAGTCATGGACTTTCCATAGGATCCATTTACCAAACAGGATTTAATACTAGTTTAGCTACATTAGAAAAATGATTAATCAGACTTAGCTACATTAGCAGCTTAGCTTAGCTTAGCTTGTTGATGAAATTGTATGAGATGACTGGGATTTATTACCTGACAGGATTTAAGGTGGCAGCGGCTGATTTATCATTTTGTTTATGACACTACCTTGCCGCCGCCGCCGCCACCTTAAAGTCGACAGTATCTCTCCTTTCTCACCGCGTTAGATGTTAGCACCTCTATGCTACGTCAAATAAAAATATATCTTATCTTAATTTGATCTAGAATTACACAAGAAAAAGCAAATCGATATCATTTGTACATTTTAGATGTTAAAGATGATAAATAACATTTGTAGGGATTCACCTTTACTCGATAAGCTATATTCACAACTTGACAATATAGATGATCATAGTCTATATCTGGCCAGGAGTTTTAAAAAGTTTTTAGTATAACTGTAGATGAAGTTGATGATCAAACAACTTACTAATCAAGAGGTTAGATAGAACATCGATGAAGTTGGACATGAAGACTTGACTGGTACCAGTATTGATGTCGAACAGAGTAGAGAACAATGGAGAAGATTGTGAACCACATTTATTAGTCCATTCATCTCACACAATTTCATCAACAATTGATTTAAATATACCTGCACAATGGCTTGATTTTGAAGATCCTGAGGAATCATGGGCCGCGGAAGACATCGCGGACTCGACAGGGACGATTGTGAACGGCATTTACTAGTCCAGTCATCTCACACAATTTCATCAACAATTGATTTAGACAAAACTGCACAACAAAACATGGGGAGATATCGCAGAATCCAACAAGAAAGTTGCACAAGAAACTGAAACCTTAACACGATACTTTCACAGCTGCTAATGCAATTGGAATACAAATTTCAAGTGTTCAAGAAACGTTGATGACTTTAGTATGAATTATTTGGATTAGGGTTCAGGGTCAAATAACATAGAATCTTCATTTAGATTGTAAGAGTATATTTTTGCAAAAAAAAAAAAAAAAGTGAATTGAAGAAAAAAATGTAGGAGCAGTCCATACAATTGGAAACTTGACAAATTCTGTAAACAAGTCCAGATTACTAAGCTCATCAGTGTGGTAACAAAGAACAAGTATAGAACATAAAGTGCGCACTAGCAGACTTATAACTGATCAATTAAAGGAATAATTTAATGGATAATGATCTTACTATATTCCTAGTATAATATTATTTCGGTATCTTGTATGCACAAGTGTAGTTTCATATTTTTATTTGAGAAAAATTATTGTTCTTTTTAGAAAAACAATGTGTTATAATTAGTTGTAATTTATATAATGGTTTGTATGTTCTTAACCTTCACACGCCAATATATCACATACAACCAAATGACCCGAAGTAATGCAATAGTCATCTGCTAAATAAAAAAGTAACATGAACATGATGAGCTTACATGATCCTCAGCTGATTAGGTAGGCAACATGCAACTTATTTTCGACCTTGATCACCAACGAACTGTTCCAAACTTGTTGAAATGAACACATTAGAAGCCGTTTGTTGAGGTAGGTCTGGTGTCACATAAAGTAAATATTTGATGAATCTCTGCAGTTACAAAAGAGAGCATATCAACTGACTTTCAAACTGCAATTTAATGAAGAAATATTTTAGAGAAACGTGACAGAATATTATACATTAACCTGCTCATGCTGATCTAACAAAATAGTGAGGAAGACATACTCATTTAACAGGTTGGCGAGGCTGATATTTTAAAGTGCCATTAGGATGAGATATAAGATCAAAATCAATAGGAAACAACTCAAAATGCACAAGCAATGCTATCACTATGCTTGTTGCCAAATAGCAACATTACTAAAGTAATACCCAAAGACTAATCTGCGAACAACTTTCTTTTAAAGAAAGTAAGTTGGTTATAGTCCCATCTGATTCGTATTTGACTCATAACCCTATCACAAATGATTAGCAGGAATATTCTATTTTACCTTCTTTTCCCTTTTTAGTAAGTCAACCGGAAAGATATTTCATTCTTAACAACCAAGTCAAAAGTACAAGTGATGGTTTCAATATTGAATTTCGATCAAATGTGACCCAATAACAATCAGAGTTTAAAAGAATAGTTGTTGCCATTTCCATGAAGGATTACATCCAAAGGACTGAAATGGCTCAACTCTACGAGAGATCAACAACAGGCAACAGAATGGGAAGACATAATGGCGAACATGGGAACATCAAGTGGTCAGGAAATGTCTCCAAATAAACTGCATAAGTCTCAACAGCATATTATCCTGATATCTTAGAAAAACAAAATTACAGCAATGTTGGTTTATAGAAAGAAAGGTTTAAATTATTGTTTTGTATCAAAGTTTGGATGCTTGGCCTAAATGGTAAGGTTTTCAGTATACTATGCCCACACTCAGCATGATTAGGCACACACATCAAAGCATGCCAGGATGATTTTAAACTTAGTATATTGGAATCAATCTGTTTAACTAATAAAAACATAAGTTATGACTTAATATCTATTTAGTTAATCAATTAAATTTGAAAATCTAGAATTTGGAGTTAGAGTTGGACAAAACATGACATTTTACTTCCAAATCAATTTGAACAGCTACTTCATAATTCAAGATAATGGTGTGGCCATCCCAAGCTCACCAACCAGTAGTTTGTTTTCCACCATCAACCCAAAGCAAAACCTGGTAAGAATTGAACTAGAATCATCCTGAGTGCATGGATCCCCGTGTGTATGCCTGTGCATTCCTGTGTGTATCTGTAAAGGAGGGGATACACCAACTGAGACAAGGCTGGTACCAGATACAGCATTGATTCGACCACCTCTTGGTTCGGGTGACATGTCAATTTTGGTCAGTGAGCAGAACAGTAAGTTTTGCGCATGCCAACCGAATTAGTATGAAATTTTAAACAGCAATATAAAGTACAAATCATTATTCAAGGATTCTAATAAATGTAATCACACTCCAAGCTAAAGATGCCTAAAATTGGCTACTCTTGAAAGAAATTACCTTAACCATACAAGATTAAGGTACTACAATAAGACACTAGTAGTGCCAATAAGTCGGAGCCCAATGCTTGGATAAATCCACAGATGTACTATCATAACACACCAATTAAAGAGCATAGATAAGCTCATAATCGCAAATAAGCCTATCAGATAAAGAGTAGGCAAAGCTTAGTAGATCAAAAGGACAATCTATTTGCGCTGAGCAGCAATGGGTAATGCAATCTTTTTGTCCAGACCCAAGCTTAAGCTTAGGATGATAGGGTCAGATACAAATGAAGTGATTAACATATCAAACTCATATACAGAAAAACAAACAGCCATGTACAGAAAAATCACTGTTAAATTGAAAACTTCCCAGAAATGTTGCTGACAGTTTGTCATAGTAAAATCATGAGAAAAAGCATAGTACTTCTAACTTACAGTCAACTGGTGCACAATTTCAGCATTTGAATCAAAATGCCAATCCGGTTCCAATTGTCGAACAAATGACATGCGCCCATTCTCAGTACTACAGAAAAGAACCAACAAATCAAAGAAAGAAAAAGATTGGAACATCAGAATGACAGAAAGGGTTTCACTTGTGATATGTTTAATGTTACAAAGGATCTAGAAAATGAAGCACAAGTTCCATGATTCACAGGTAAATTAGCTATTTTTGAACATATACTCAATGTCACTTGAGAGAAAACAGAAACCACTGGGTTCATCAAAACATTAAAATGTGAATATTAAACACGAAGTGGCAATGTAATTAAGAATTTTAATTTAATTTCCACGAGATAGGATAAGTTGACTTTCTACTAGCAGTAAAAACTTTAGTGACTTGTATATTTTGAAAAAAATAGATCTGTATGAAAATGAGCATCATGAATCCAAGTTATCTACTAAAATAGAAGAAACTTATCATGCTTTCAGACTAATTTGCTTAGTAAGTTGATTATCTCCTCTTACAGATAATAAACAAACTGCAGCTGAAACTAAAATGCTGAAGAGGAGCAGCATCAAGTGCCAAAGGGACCACACTTTTACAAATCCCAGATAGACTTCTGAAAGACATAATAAAGAGTAGTCATGGAATAATTATTCTTACATTTGGTTTATACAATGTTACAAGGAATGCACTCGGAATCCTATTAATAATAAAAGAAAACCTATATATATGTAATTTGTCTGACTCATCTTGCTATCTGTCTAACCTTGGCCCACAAAATCGCCTAGCTCATCCAAGCAGTCCAAACTGCTCAGCCCACAGGATTGCATTCCCACATGGCCCATTCAACTTCACCTGGACTGCCTAGCCTGGCCAAGCTACCTGACCAGCCGACCTTGACCAACTCAACTGGTCCTTCAGGTATGTATGGTCTAGCATGCCAGACCGACCCATTCCATGGGGGCCCAATTGACCCGATTGGTTAGGCTTGATTTGTCCTGCTCAAGCCGCATGTCCAACTCCAGCCTACTTGAATGTGCCAATCAAATGCATTACTTGAAAGATGAAATAGATAAGGAATAATTATTCCTGATAGTTATTTCTTATGACTTTAGAATAACTATTTCATGGAAATAGGCATTCCAAGATAACTTAAACATATGAATAGAATAGGTATTCCTATGAACCAAACACACCACTAGTGAAGTGATATTCATAACTTGATCTTGAAGGACCGTTGGGCCGGCTAGGAGAGGGTTGTTGGATAGTCCTGTAGAATAAAATAAACAACCCTTCTCGAACTCTTAAACTAACACTTGCATATATAAAGTAAACTGCTAAATTAAAAGCATAAAGAAAAAGGCGAGGCACAAAAGGTTTACTTGGTTACAACCGATGTGGTTATTAATCCAAGGAAGATCAAGCTCACTAAAAAAACTGCTTCAGGCGGAGAAGCCTCGTACAGCGTGGAAGTGCAGAAAACAGAAGCTCAACTCTAGACTAAAGCTTACAAGCGTTGGAATTACAATTCAGAGTTCGTTGAAAAGCTTCTGGACCAAGGCTATATTTATAGCCTTGGTCGGGGCGCCTGGAAGGGTTCCGGGCGCCCTGGGGGGATAAAACTTATCCCCCAACGTTCAGATCGAGTCAAAACTCGATCTGGTCAATTTTACTGCTCAGGGCGCCCCGGAGGGTTCCGGGCGCCCCGGAGGGCTCCGGGCGCCCCGGAGGGCTCCGGGCGCCCCGGAGCCCAAAGTCAACAGTTGTTGACTTTTTCGTCCGGGACTTCTTCTCTGGTTCAGTCCCGCCTCGGTCCGGTTCTTCTCCTCCGGATCCACTCGCTTGGGTGATCTCTGCCATCCGGAAAAAGGCTCACCCGAACCCAACTTCCGGTCTTCTCGAGCAGCCTTCCGCTCCGGCTTCCCGCGTGTTTCCTTCTCGTCCACCAGCGTACTCATCCGCAGTCTTCGTCCCTCGGTCGCACCGCGTGCCGACCTTCTCGCTAGCTGCGTCTCTTGCTCCCCGAGCAATCTTTCGCTCCGGCTTTAGTCCCTCGGAACCACCGCACGCTTCCTTCTCGTCCACCGGGGTACTCTTCCGCAGCGCCTCGTCCCTCGGACGCACCGCGTGCCGTCCTTCTCCCTAGCTGCGTCTTCCGCTCGAGTACCTGTGCTCCTAAGCTCCTGCACACTTAGACACAAGGTTAAAACAACGCAGGACCTAACTTAACTTGTTGATCACACCAAAACAACTTTGGGGTTCCAACAATCTTCCCCTTTTTGGTGTGATCAACCCAAGTTAAGCTAGGGTCAAAACTAGACATAAAATTAAAACAAGTTATTGCAACAATGTGCAACAAGATAGAAAAAATTAAATTTTGAAAATTTTCAAATTTTCAATTCATTTAATTTTCAATTTCTACCTCCCTAGACTTATACTTTCCCTTCTCCCCCTTTGATCACAATAAAAATGGGGTTAAAAAAAAAAAACAATCTAAGGGTTTGACACTTAGAAAAATTATAGAAATCTATTTCAATGATTTTCCGAGAAAACATATTTCCAAGTTAAGGAAAAAAATTTCTAAGTCAAAGAATAACTTTTGAAAAATTTCTATGTTTTCACCATAAAAAAAATCTTTCTAAGTCCAAAAATTTATGCAAGAAAATTTAAGAAAATTGATAACATTAAAAAAAATTTCTATGCATTTATTTATTTATTCTAATACTTATATCAGAAAGTTTTAAATTTCCATTTCAATTTATCATAATTTCTTAACTTTGAAGCAAGAAAATTTGAACATGTAGAAATTTGTAACATGTCATTTTCTATTGTATTTTGAATTCCTAATTTGCAAAGATATTTCGATAATATAAACTTGATAAAGTTTCTTGACAATACTTCTGATTTGCAAACTTCGTTCGACAAAATATTTTGTAATTTGCAAAAGTATTTTGACAATATAAATTTGCAACAATCTGTGGATAATAGATTTACTACTCCGAAAAACTCTTTCGATAATATCTCTAATTTGCAAACTTTGTTCAAAAAAATATTTCGTAATTTGCAAGATTCTTTTGTCAAATCATTTTGCGATTCGAAAAACTCTTTCAAAGAGATAATTTGTACTTCGGAAAAGTTTTTAGATCCGGAAAAAGTTTTCGAAAAATTACTTTGTGATTCGCAAGAATCTTTCGTCAAAACATTTTGTAATTCGAAAAATTCTTTCGATGATTCAATTTTTGATTCGCAAAAATCTTCAGGTAATTTGATTAATTGAACCAGTTGTTCAGAGGTTCGAGTCCATACCTTATTTATCTCGTCAGCCGTTGGTTCTCCCCCTGTTGAATTACTTTCTTCCGAAGATTCTCCCCCTTCATTGATCTCGGGATGTACTTCGGTTGTTGGGGTTGTCTCGGTAATTTCTTCCGTCTCGGATTCTGATGACGGCTCGATGTCTATTGAGGGGACGACTTCAATCGGTTCTTCGTAGAGTTTTAAGAACTTTTCCCAAAGTTCTTTTGAGCTGTTGTATTCGCCGATTCTTTTGAGATCTTCATTTGGTATCACGGTTAGGAGATGAAATTCTGCCCGTCCGTTTGCCATCGATTCGTTACGTTGCTTTTTGTTCCAGAGACGTAGATCGAGTCTTTCTCCGTTCGTGTTCTTCGGTTCTTCATAACTAGATTTTAAAATTAAAGAAATACCAAGGTCTGAGTTAAGGTATACCTCCATTTGTTTCTTCCATGAAGAAAACTCCCCCTCGAATGCTGGTGGGTAGTCGCTAGCTCCGGCCATCGTTTTGTTGCTTCAGACGGCGGTTAGTCCTTCTGAGACGTCTCGGCTCTGATACCACTTGAAGGACCGTTGGGTCGGCTAGGAGGGGGTTGTTGGATAGTCCTGTAGAATAAAACAAACAACCCTTCTCGAACTCTTAAACTAACACTTGCATATATAAAGTAAGCTGATAAATTAAAAGCATAAAGAAAAAGGCGAGGCACAAAAGGTTTACTTAGTTACAACCGATGTGGTTGTTAATCCAAGGAAGATCAAGCTCACTAAAAAAACTCCTTCAGACGGAGAAGCCTCGTACAGCGTTGAAGTGCAGAAAACAGAAGCTCAACTCTAGACTAAAGCTTACAAGCGTTGGAATTACAATTCAGAGTTCGTTGAAAAGCTTATGGACCAAGGCTATATTTATAGCCTTGGTCGGGGCGCCTGGAAGGGTTCCGGGCGCCCTGGGGGGATAAAACTTATCCCCCAACGTTCAGATCGAGTCAAAACTCGATCTGGTCAATTTTACTGCTCAGGGCGCCCCGGAGGGTTCCCCCGGAGGGCTCCGGGCGCCCCGAAGGGCTCCGAGCGCCCCGGAGCCCAAAGTCAACAGTTGTTGACTTTTTCGTCCGGGACTTCTTCTCTGGTTCAGTCCCGCCTCGGTCCGGTTCTTCTCCTTCGGATCCACTCGCTTGGGTGATCTCTGCCATCCGGAAAAAGGCTCACCCGAACCCAACTTCCGGTCTTCTCGAGCAGCCTTCCGCTCCGGCTTCTCGTCCCTCGGAATCGCTGCGTGTTTCCTTCTCGTCTACCAGCGTACTCATCCGCAGTCTTCGTCCCTCGGTCGCACCGCGTGCCGACCTTCTCGCTAGCTGCGTCTCTTGCTCCCCGAGCAATCTTCCGCTCCGGCTTTCGTCCCTCGGAACCACCGCACGCTTCCTTCTTGTCCACCAGGGTACTCTTCCGCAGAGCTTCGTCCCTCGGACGCACCGCGTGCCGTCTTTCTCGCTAGCTGCGTCTTCCACTCTAGTACCTGTTCTCCTAAGCTCCTGCACACTTAGACACAAGGTTAAAACAACGCGGGACCTAACTTAACTTGTTGATCACACCAAAACAACCTTGGGGTTCCAACACTTATGACTTTAGAATAACTATTTCATGGAAATAGGCATTCCAAGATAACTTAAACATATGAATAGAATAGGTATTCCTATGAACCAAACACACCACTAGTGAAGTGATATTCATAACTTGATCTTGAAAAAAGTGATCTACTCCATAGGACTAGTAATGAACCTTCACGTTTCAAAAACATGAGGACACTAATTCATAAATACTTCATTGGAAACTCACGAAATTATGCCAATTCAGAACCTATAACCTTGAAAAGTAGCAACCAAAATGAACAAAATTTTAGTATGTGCATAATGCTACAGGAAACAGTTTTATTATTACTCAACAACTTGACACTTCTTGAAGAAGACTGGACAATGTGTTTTTAGTTTGCTAATTATACAAAGACAAGTTTTCCATGAGCAAATGAAATTTATTAACACATGCAAATTTTCTAGTATGAAAGATGCCAAAGCTAAACAAATCAACCATGAGATAATAAACCAGCCTTTCTGCCTTCATTAGGATGGAGATAATGAAGCAAGCTTAAAACAAGATAACCCACCTTATTTCTCTCTTACCAAACCTCCAGAAGTGAATACTCCAGCATCTTCCAAAGCTGAAAGAACCCTTTCCTGCATCACACACTTCTTCATGAACCAAATTTGCTTTACATTAATGACAAAAAAGGATAGAGTTACTGATAACAGAAAGAAATCCAGCAGCAATATTATCAACATCGATAAACAATTATGATTGCATATCATAGAGATAACACTTCAAGCTCATATCACCAGCAGTCTTATAAGTCAAGGTAAGATAACACTTCAAGCTCATATCACCAGCAAAATCTTAGATTTCCCTGATAAAATGGAAGACATCAAAACACTTAGATCATTTTTAGGCTTACTTAATTATGCAAGGCCCTATTTAAAAGATATTGGCAAAATAAGTGGACCTCTTTATAACAAAACTTCGCAAACAAGACAAAGATATTTTAATTAACAAGATATAGATTTAGTTAAACAAATCAAAGTAATGGTTCAACAATTACCTCACTTAACTTTACCTTTAGACACTGATTATTTGGTAATCGAAACAGATGGCTGTAAAACAGGATGGGGAGGAGCCTTATTTAGTAAAAAATCTAAGTATGACCCCAAAACTTCAGAACAATTATGCAGATATGCATCAAGAAAATATAAAGAAAAGGGGAGACTTACCTCCTTAGATTTTGAATTACTAGCGGTCATTTATTGTTTAGAAGCTTTCCTATTATTTATCTGTAATAAGCCTAAAATTACTATAAGAACTGATTGTGAGGCTATAAGTAAAATATAGCCAACAGACAAAAGAAGTAAGAAAAGAAAAGGATTTTATAAGGGTCTCTAAATACTCGGAGCTTACCTCGATTCAAGAATGGTGTAATAACTCCCGAACACCAAACCTAGAGTACCTTGACCTTGCCTCTCTTACCAAAGTTACCACAAATCAGTTAGCCAACAACCTTGCGGTTATTTACGACCGAACCTGTCTGTCTTCCTAAGTCCACTTGAAAAATTTTAAGTTAATCCTAGAGCAGTGCCGGAATCTCGAGGAAGAAGTTTTAAAATTAAAAATTGCTTTGAAAAATCTAACGCTGGTGTACACAGAAAATAAGCCATTAACAAAGCAAGAAGTTCGAGCACTAATTGCCAAACTAGCAGAGCAGCCAAAGCTTTTGGAGAAAGAGGCGCTGAAGCTAACAGAAGAACTCAACAAGAAGCTCGAAAGAGTGGAAACCCTCCTCCATAAATTGGAGAGGTGAACCACTTCATGAGCAGCTACACCATCTCAAAGAGCACTCTTTCTTACAAAGAAGCAGTCAAAGCCACTGAGCAAATTGAATCCCTGGCAATCGGATTCGCAAGGCCAAGTGATTTCCAAGGTCTGATCTCTAGAAACTCTGCCATAATTAAACAAAACAACACACAACTCCAGCTATTAGTTCAAATAGCTAAAAGTTTGAAAGATATTCAGGCTAATTTGAAGACTATTATTGAAAAGACAAAAGGAGAAGTCCACACAACCTCAATACCTGACAAGCATATTGACAAACTGAAGAATCTTTTAGGCCCTTCAGAAAAATCTAAAGAAGGAAGAGGTAAGCTCCGAGTATTCAGAGACCCTTATAAAATCCTCAAAGAAGAACAGGAAAAATTAAAGAATTAATGACGACAAGGGCAATAACGGAGCAACCTACTACCTCTACCCAATCTCCACTATTCGAAGAGCATATCAGAGAATATAGAAGAAACCAGAGAAGACTCTACAATGCCCCGCAAGCAACTAGAAGACTATGCCGGCGACTCACTGGAGGATCCGTTCCGGTACATACACTTGAACAGCAAATAAATCCTCAAACTCAACTGGGACTCTATCTATGCAAGAAAGAGCAACATTAGTTCCTGCAGAAGTATTGTATCATTCCGGAAGGGATGATTCACATCATCGGGTCTACATGCACAGATCCGAAGAAGTCATCTTAGTTACCGAAGGTAACCAATTAGACAAAGCTTTCATTCAAGACGAAAGTTTTAATCAGCTCCAAAGAAGCGGGATGCAGTATATACACCTCGGTGTCTTACAGGTGCGTATCCAAACCCTTCATCGATAGGAAGAAGGTACCATGGCCTTGATAGTTTTCAGGGACAATCGCTGGATGGGAGATCAGGCGATTCTAGCAACCATGGAGGTGGACCTAACAAAAGAAAGCCAATTGGTATACGTCATACCTAACATCATGCTAACAATTAGTGACTTTTCAGAAATATTCAAGTTTCCAGGGGTCTTGTGGGCAGGCTCTCCAACGGTCCCAACGTAGGCTTTGCCTATGAAATTCAGGGAGTTGTCGATTATTTGACAAGCCACGGCGTACGTGCTCTACCCAGCAGACGATATTCCACTACTAGTCTGCAAGGATTAAACTGGGTGATAAAACCCACCCAGATCTGCATTCCTATGCAACCATCCGAAGTTAATAGCAGAAACTTAATGGGTGAAAGAATTTCTTTAAGTTTCAACAACTATGTGGTTGCATCATCAGCCAAGCAACCTCATTACAATGAATAGGACGAAGAAATACAAAGTGATGAGGAAACCTTTCACACATTGGCTGTCTTGATTAAACGAGCTCCTGGTGTTCTAGCCTATGCTGATGAATATACTGAGGAATATGAGCAGGCGCCAGCCTATGCTGATGAATATGCTGAGGAACATGAGCAGGAGCCACAACCAGATGCTACCCATTCATTCTAGTACGAAAACTCTCTCCAAATGCAATAATACCCCAACAAAAATTTGCTGGTGCTGCAGGATTTGATTTGGCCGCAAGCCAGCAATGCACTATAAAGCCCAGAGGGCGAGGTAAAGTTCCAACGGGTCTCAGCTTGGAAATTCCCTGGGGAAGTTACGGCCGTATTGCTAGCCGATCAAGTGCAACATGGAAATTGGGGATTAACGTTGGAGTTGGAGTTATTGACTGTGACTATCGTGGTGAAATTATCATTCCGGCATTCAATCACTCTGATACTCTAGTCACCATTCAGCAAGGTGAATGTATTGCATAAATAATCTTTGAAAAATTTTTAATGTCGGATATTTATGAAGTTCCAGATTTAACTATAACCGCGCGAGGCGAAAGTGGTTTCAGATCGACATCCCAGACACCTCTATATTTTCTAAACTATTACCTAAGGAGAAGCATGCTGTCTCAGTACTTGTAGAGGATATCCTCCCTCAAGATGATTTAGTGGAAGTCCTTGCAGGAACTACAAGTCCAGGGGCCTCTGTACTCCGGTCCATGGATACTTTCCTAGAAACCCTTGAGGACGAGGATGACCTCCTTGATCAAATTTCCTATATGACATCAATCACTCATCCTATGGAACAGCTAAATCAACCAATCTAGGATTGTTCAGATACGGAATCAACAGAAGATGATTGGGTTAATCCATTTGCGACAGAAGAGACCACCCAAACCCAACCATCCCAACTAATTGCGACGGGATATGAAATGGAATACCCCAGCTTGAGACGTCTTGTGGAAGGCCAACCCGAACAACAGTAGACATACTCCACAAGTACTGTCATTCTAACTCTGATACCAATCATTCTAACTCTGATACTTTTAACATGCAAACATAGTTTTAAAAAAAATGGCTCAATTTTACCTCATTAATTTACAAGGGGTTATTCAGATTCACAATTTGGTTTCTAAAAGATAATCTTAAACAGAGTACTCTGCAAGTTCAGACTTATTTCATTTTTTTTACACCATATGTTGAGCATTTTATTATGTATAAACATAAATTTAATTATTTGATCTACATTTAAACATGATATTAACCTATAAGCTCAAATTAAACTTGGATTTTTGAAACACATCATTATGTCTACACTTTATTTATTCTACGATCTTAAGATCCAAACCTACAAGTTGCACTACCATTAAGGTGATAAAGAGAGTTTGACAATAGAGAAAAATCATAATATTTTATCCTCAACAACCCACACAGTGGGATTCTTAGGAAATTCAATTCTTAGTGGAAACTAAAATCATCTTTGAAATTTCTTGTCAGACCCCATGGCAATTAAAAAAATGTGTATCACCTTTGCCTAAAATAGCAGTCCAGTATATAATTGGTCCAATCACTGAAACATTAAATAGTAAATTAAGTCATATTGGCTGGCAAAACAGAAGAAGAAAAGATGAGCTGTATAGAAGCAGAGCTAAATTCTTAGTCAAATACTTAATCTTAGTTGGAATGATAAATACCAAGAGCATCTGTATGGTGTTGGTTGTAGATGTAAAAAAACAATTTGGAAAAGAGTACAAAATGTCCAGTCAAACAATCTTCAGACAAGGTATAGTGTTGGCTGAAAATATAAAAATAATTATAATAATAATAATTTGGTCCACAGTCTTATTAAATATTCTTAAATTGTTTGCAATGTCAATTCACAATGCATTCTAACAGCAAACCCCACTCAGATTTAAGAAAATTAAGTTACAGGAGTAATAAACAACAAGAAACCAAATAGAAACATTACTGAATAGGTAAAATGCAAAATTTAACAATCACCTTTCGACATTCATTCAACCTATGTCACACTAGTTGCTCCAAAGACAGCTGCAAAATTCAATCACCATGGTCAGCCTTAGGCAACAGTTGTTAATCATAGATACTTAAAGTTGAATTGCTAAAAGTACCTTTAATGGTTGGAAGAATTCATTCACAGATCTTTGTTCTCTTGAAACTCCAGAGTAGTGAATTTCAGAGGATTGGATGCTTGTATCTAGATGTAAGTTGATAGTCGAAAAGTTAGGTGATGTGGAAGATCGTCTGCGCTGCCTTATTTGTTGTTCTGGAGTTGTTCTCAAAAGTTTCCATGCAAAAATTAGTGAAATAGCGAGAGTAGCAAGTGCTGTGATAGAACGAAGTTTCTGAAGTAAAAAAAAATTTATACACTTGAATCATTCTAACAAAGATCTCTCACCATGACATCGTATAAAAAGTCAAAGAAATAGTTTTTTACATGTGCATGCATAAACAAGGTAGGATATTTGACAAGATTCTATGCACAGAAAAGAACAAGTATATGACATAGATATGAAGTTATTAGCTGGTATAGAGGATACACAAGGTATAGAGTTGCTTTTCTTTTCCTTGAACACTGCCCATAGCCAAAAATATGAGTCAGAGAACAATTACAAACAATTGAATAGCCTCCCAATACATACCCTAATTCATAAATATCTTACTTCCCTGACTACTATACATGTAACACCAATTCATCTCAGATTCGCCATCATCATTGTCAATATGTATTTGCCCCAACAATTTGGGGTATGTTGTATCGATTTTATGTCTCCATTGAGCTCAATGGAAAATTCAAAATTATTCTTGTTAGGATTGTTACGCACGTGAGGGGGGATGAATCACGTGGTTTTAAAAACTTTTCTTTTTAACATTTTGAAAACAGGTACGCAGTGGAATAGACGTAAAGAGATAAAGAAGGAAAACAGGAACACAAACGATTTTACTTAGTTCGGAACCTTCGGCGACTCCTATTCCAAGACCCAGATTCCTCGGACCTATTGATGGGTAATCCACTAAAGCCTCTTCCGGAACTGCCGGAAGAGGAAATTGAGTACAAATAAAAGAATAGGAAAATGTAACAATCCTACACTTTCCTTTCGCAGATATGTAAAGTAAGTATAAAATTAAAACCAATTACAAACACGAAGACGTCGAAGTGAGAGCTCTCGAGCGCCGGTGGCATCCTGTCTGCAGTAGTCGGGCGTGGCAGTGTCGTAGCAGAACAGTGGCACGAAGTCGGAGCATTCGAAACGTTGGATGAACACATAGAAGGTTGTAGAAGAGTTGATTAAGCACAGGTCGAAGATCTCTTTTATAGAGCGTTGAAGGCACCTCCAATGCCACTAGAGGCGCCTCCCATCCGCTAAGTTCTATCTCGAGAAAACAACTTCTTATCATCGCTGAGGTCTTCTGCGTTATTCGACCGAAGGTGCCTTTAAAGCTCTCCGAGGCGCCTTCAGCAGCAGCACCTAAGGCGCCTTGAGTACTGTTCATCATGGCTGATTTTTCTTTCTAACTCCTATAAAAACATGTTAGTCTAACAGAAAAATATCTAACCTGTAAAACAAAGTTAGCACAATAATAAGATAATAGTAATAATTAGTTCCTGTCTTTCCAAGACTAGGAGCTAGTCATGATCTCAGTTTAGGTTTCCAAAATGGACATAAATTGGATCGCGCCTAAAGTCCCCAATTGAGACTCGTCCTCACTGGAACTCTCTCCTCCACTTTCCATGCAGAATCGTTTGACTCCCTCACGGTTCACCAGGTCTCCTCGCCAATTGTCAAGTCTATAGACCCAACTGAACTTCGGCCTGTTGTCAGGTTTTGCGGACCCAGTCGGATTTCCTGCTAGATATCGGGTTACTCCTTGACTTATCTGGACTTCTACACCAACTATCAGACTCTCCAGACCTAGCTGGATTTCAACTTGGTGTCAGACCAGTCAAGTCCTGCACACTTAGTAGGGTTAGATCACACAACACATCTAACTTTAACATCATTCATCAAAACTCAGGTTTGATCATTGGTGCTAACTACACCAACAATTATACCACTAGTGATACTTAAATCGGTTTACTCATGATCATTATATTTACTATTTTTTCTCTACTCCTCTTTAGCCTTTACACCTCTCACTATAGGTGAGCTAACTCTTCTAACTATAGCATTCACTGAACCACCTTTGGACATGCCCATGCGGCCATTCCGTCTTAACATATTTTCTTGCATCTTATAATCTATTGAAGCTACAACTTGGATGTTAGTAGCTTATTTATCTTATCATATCTAGCAACTACAAGAGTCTGTCTTAGGATTCTTATCTTTGCTACATTAAGTACGTAATACAAAATTAATGGTACTGTGAATCATCAAACACAGTGATAAAATAAATAATTGCAGAATTTGATAGTCATATAATTCAAATAAAATTTCAAACTATTTGACCATGAAGCTAGCTTATATTCTCAATTTCAGATACTCAGATTAGGGAACATGCTAACTGTCTTTCCTAAGGTTGGAGGCTTAGTAAGTTCAGGTCATATCAAGAGAAAATCTCGGTTCCCAATTCAAATCCAAGTTGAGAGCCAATGACGGCTCAAGGCATAGGCCTTAATGGCCTATGCCTAGGGCCTAATAAAATTGAGGCTCCTAATTTTTCATATTTTAGTATATATATATATATGATTTTGTTAGGGTCGAAATGTAGCTAGAGGGGGGGTGAATAGCTCGTCGCGCTTATCGTTGCTTGTTTCTTGGTGATGATATGCAGCGGAATGTACAAGAAACAAAAATACAACGCTAACACAAGGATTTACTTGGTATCCACCTCAAAAAGAGATGACTAATCCAAGGATCCACACACGACACGCTCTCCACTAATAAAACACTCCTTCTCGGTCGCAAGCGGAGGTGGAAAAACCTCGTACAAACTCACACAACAATAAGAAGAAAAGAAGAAGCAAAATACAAGTAAACCTTACAAGATTTTACATAGCAAACCCTAGCTAGCTTCCCCTTCTTGTTTGGAACGCCTCTTGACCTTGGAAGTACACAAACACCTTGCTCTAAGAAGCTTCAAGAATTGGCGATGAGTAGTGGAGAAAGCGCTGTGAAGATCAAAGAAGGATCGGGCGTTGTCGTGCTGAAGAAGACGCTCGCAACGGCTTTATTCAGCGCCAACGGTCGGATCTCAATCGATTGAATTGCTCTCAATCGATTGGGGAGGCTTTGGATCGATCGGTTGATCGATCCAAAGCGCCTCTGTGCTCTCTGGAACTCGCTTGAATCGATTTCCCGATCGATTCACTAACCCTCGCGCGATTCCAGTTTCTCAATCGATCACTCGATCGATTGGAGGCTTCCAATCGATCACTCGATCGATTGGAGGCTCCCAATCGATCGGGTGATCGATTGGGAGGGTCTCTGTGCTCGCGCCGATTCTCCCCAATCGTTCCACCGATCGATTGGGAGAAGATTTTGTAGCGGCACCTCACCCAATCGATCAACCGATCGATTGGGCATGAGTCAATCGATCGATTGATCGATTAATCCAACTTGATTTGCCCTAATCAAGTCCCAACCCCTTAAAACCCAACATTTGGTCAACCATGACCTGTTGGGGCATCATGCCTAGCATTCGGTCACCCTCGACCTGCTAAGACTTCCTCACCAAGTGTCCAGTCAATCTCTTTGACCCACTTGGACTTTTCTCCTCGTACCAAGTATCCGGTCAACCCTTTGACCTACTTGGACTTCTCAATACCAGGTGTCCGGTCAACCTTGACCCATCTGGATTTCCACGTGCCTGGCTTCACTCACAGGACTTCCCTTCTGCCTAGCTTCACTCACTAGGACTTCCCATCTGCCTGGCTTTACTCACCAGGACTTTCCATCTGCCTGGCTACACTCACCAGGACTTTCACCTAGCTTCACTTACTAGGATTTTCATACTGCCTAGCTTCACTCACTAGGTCTTTCACCTAGCTTCACTCACCAGGATTTCCCTTCTGCCTAGCTTCACTCACCAGGACTTTCCATCTGCCTAGCTTCACTCACCAGGACTTTCCATCTGCCTAGTTTCACTCACCAGGACTTTCACCTAGCTTCACTCACTAGGATTTTCATACTGCCTAGCTTCACTCACTAGGCCTTTCACCTGGCTTCACTCACCAGGATTTCCCAACTGCCTGGCTTCACTCATCAGGACTTCTCAGTCAAGTATCCAGTCAGTCTTGACGTATCTGACTCTTCTTCACATCTAACTAGTCAACCTTGACCAGAGGAGAATTGTACCAACATTCTCCCCAAATGAACGATTGCACCTGCAATCTCCATGTATTGTCAAACATCGAAACCCAAACATCAAGACTCAAACTTGAGTTATCTCAAGTTTAGTCAACCAGGTCAACCTTGACCTAGGGAATATTGCACCAACAGATTTAAGATTTTAAAATTTAAGGGATGGATTATAATGGATTTAAACTAATAAGATTTTCCTCTAAGGTTCGGAATTCCCTCTTAAGTTTTAGTATTCAAAATAAACAATTTTAGGTACTCACGGGGTATAATATATATATTAAGGATGTTTTAAGGAATTTTTTATTTTTAAAATTTTTTAAAAAATTTAAAAAATAGAGTCGGGGCGCCTTGATTTAATCCAGAGCCCTGACCAAAATTTTTAAAAAAATCTAGGTGCCTAGATTAATTTCAGGCATCCCGATAAATTTGTCACGGACTGTTCCACATGGAATGGTTCGCAACTTATCATTACACTATTTTTAATATATATATATATATATATATATATATATATATATATATATTAAAAATATTCATCCTTAAATTTAGGTCAATTTAAAAAATATCAATTTTAAAATTTAAATTATTCTAATTTTATTTATTTTTTATTTTTTCAATTGTATATCTTATTTTTTTTAAAAACCCCAAATGATTCTTTCTTTTCTATGTTGATCTCTAAAAAAAAAATATTCTAATAATTATCGATAATCTAGTAATTTTTTATTTTCTTATTAGTCTTCTCACGTCTTTTTTCTCTCTCACTCGATGATCTCGTGTCTTTCTCTTCTCTTGTCAATAATATTTTCAAAGGACATCATTTTCCTTCCTCACTGATGATTTACCTTACGCGTTTTTTCTTCCCCTTTCAGATAAGAACATAAAATAAGGATTTTTATTCATTTGATTTGATACAAAATAGTATATTAGTTTTTTTAAACATTAAATTGATTTTGGATATTAAAAGCATATTATTCAATAAAAATATGAACTATATAGATTTGTTATTAATATTAAAAATAAAAACTCAAAAGAATCAATTGAAAATTTAAATGAAAAATCACTTAAATTTTTTTTAGAAGATAATACTTTGG
Organism: Zingiber officinale; assembly: GCF_018446385.1. Classification (NCBI taxonomy): domain Eukaryota; kingdom Viridiplantae; phylum Streptophyta; class Magnoliopsida; order Zingiberales; family Zingiberaceae; genus Zingiber; species Zingiber officinale. The sequence goes on along the minus strand of NC_055989.1, from coordinate 112,110,582 downwards.
GAAAAAAAAATATAAATAATAAATTCAAACTAAAATCAATACGTGAGATATTAAAAAACATTTTTTATACATTAATAACTTATAATACTACTAATAAGATTTGTTAATATAAAGTTATGAAACAAAGTTTTTAAAATTAAAATTAATAAAATGTTATTTATGTTCAATAATATCTCATAAAAAATAAATAATTTAACAATTTTATCCACAGAAAAAAATTATTATCAGCCTTAAATATAAATTTTTAATTAATTTTTTCATCTCAAAAAAATAAAAAAATTAAATTTTATATAAAATAAATTAATATTGTTTTTTGAAAATAAAAATAAAAATTTGCCTAGGGCCTCCAAACCAGTTGGGACGGCCCTGTCGAGAGCCTTCCCGAAATAGTCACACCGTGATAGCAAAGTATCAAATGACCACTAAAAAAAACATTAAAAAATACAATGAATTGAAAATCAAAGCAAAATAAAGTCGAAACTTGAGAGATGCAAGAAGATCGGGAACCTGGAAGTCAACATCAAAGGGTAAGCGTTGGGAGAACTCGGCAAGCGCCGCCATGAACCGTTGCATCAGATCGCGGAGCTCGTTGCTTTGGGTGGGGAGGCTGGGAGACAGGTCCCATCATGGATTGAGGCGCGGCCGTCTCCTCCTGGTGCTCAAATGAGACCTAGAATCCTCGCATCAGCCATTTCCCCTCTCGTGGTTACTCTATCCTTCTTCTTAGTTTATTATTTATTCCCTCCCAAATCCCACCCCAGTGGGGAGGTGGAAAGGAAAGGGAGGAAGGAGAAGGGAGGAGGATAAGGGAATTGGCCTACCTCTATCTGTCGGTTATAAATTGATCCGTTAATTTATCTCTTTTAAGTTTATTATTTATATATTAAAAATATTCAAAATTATTTAAGAATTTTAAAATACGTCAAAAAAGTTTTCATTTAGTTATAATTGATATTTATTTTTTTAAAAAAATATTTTTATTTAACATATTATTAATATTAAACTTCGTAATTTTAATTCATGAAACTATTATGAAGTCATGTGGATGCCATGAATTTGAATCTATTTTTAACATCCAATGAATCAAGTGAATGTATCCAAAGTATAAGATGAATGTATTTTACTACTGCAATGTATAGATTTGTTCAAATATATTTAGCCTTAATGTTGAATATATCTACATACTCTAAAAATAAGGAGTTGTAAATATCATTTTAGTAAGAATAAATAAGGATTCCTTCTTTTCTCTCATCTCATTTTTTTTTTCTCATTCTCTCGCTCTCTCTCTAGTGGTTATTCTATTATTTTACAACATGTTAACAGTAGGACCAAGTAAGAAGGTTGTTATCGGAGCCCCTAGGGCGTAGCGTAGATGGTGGACGCATGGTATCTTTGACATAATGACCAAGGGTCGATTCTCTGGAACTGACGACCTGAGATTTATCCTGCTATGCGTCTATGGCCTGTGTACCTGTATGAACCTCCTTCCATATTCGTAGGGTCAGCACTAGGGGAGCCGCTAAGATAGCGCATAAAAAAAAAGGTTGTTATCGGAAAAGAAAACTCAAGTCATTTATTTTCAATAACATTACTTTGATTGGTAAACAGTAATATCTTATATCATTCTTATTTTATTTGTTAGATTTACCAAACATCAAAATGGAGTTTTCCAGAAGTGAACTCTCCATTGATGATGACAAAACATGTCTTGTAGATAGTCAATACACACTATTCTTAAAGATAAGAAATTCTTTATTATGATACAAGTGTGCATACTATATGTGGTAGTATAAAAATGATTGAAGGTTGAAGAGATAACATCCTTTTACTCAAAGAAATAAAAAATCTTTATCAATAACGTTTTATATTCCCTCAAGTCTCAGATAAATAAATGGAGTTTTAAAGATATTCGTCGAAATGAATATCATGTTGAGATTGCAAATGAAGATAATACATAATATTTAATTATAACAAATATTGTCTTGGGTAAGAAAATTATATTAGAAAAATTAACTGCAGTATCATCTGAGTTACACTATACAAATATATGTATCATTGAAGTATATGCCCTTGCAAAGCAGAAGTTTGTTGAACAAAATAATTTCACCGCATGGCATGATCGATTAGGGCATCCTGATGACAAATTCCGCTGTCTCCCAGTGCCTCAGTCAGCTCGTCCCTAGAACAACACAGAAAAAGCAAATCATAAGTGATTATTAGTCTTGGACAGTTGAATAGTACATGAGGGAGGACAGACATCTAACTACTAGCCAGGATTTAACCCTATACCTCATGATGCCAATATCATCATGCACTAGCCAACTATATGTCTCGAGGGGACTTCAATTGGGGTATCTTGAATCTATAACGATGTGGCGAATCATTAAGAATTCATATAAGCATTCATTGAAAAATCAAAATATTTGACTTCCTAATGAAATTTCATACGCTGCTTGCTCACAAGGGAAGTTAATAATAAGGTCATCAATAACTAAAATTAAGATAGAGTCCTTAACATTTTTAGAACGAATTCAAGGTGATATATGCAAGCCCATACACCCACCATGTCCATGTGGACCATTTAGATATTTTATGATATTAATTGTCACATCAATAAGATGGTCATAAGTGTGTTTATTATCGACTTGTAATCAAGTATTTGTAAGGTTCCTTGCACAAATTATTCGATTATGAACTCATTTTTCGAATTATTCAATTAAAGTCATTTGTCTCGATAATGCTGGAGAATTTACTTTTCATGCTTTTAATGATTATTGCATGTCCATTGGAATAAATATTGAACATACAGTAGCATATGTTCATTACACACAAAATGACCTCACAGAGTTATTGATAAAACATCTTCAATTAATTGCAAGACCTTTGCTAATGAAGACAAAAGTTCCAATTTCTACTTGGGGGCATACTATTTTACATATAGCTACACTAATCCGCATCATACCCTTCGAGTTATTATGAGGTTTCCCCTTTACAATTAGTTAATGGTCAGGAACCAAATATTTCTCATCTAAGAATTTTTGGATGTGCGGTTTACATGCCCATTGCTCCACCACAACGTACTAAGATGGGTCCTCGAAGAAGGTTGGGAATTTATGTTGGATTTGAATCTCCATCTATTATTAAATATCAAAAACAATTGACAAGAGATTTATTTACAGCATGCCTTATCAATTGTCAATTTAATGAAATAACATTCCCAGTATTAAAAGGGAAAAATAAACAGTTGTAAAAGGCAATTATCTAGCTTGAACTATTATTATCTCATTTTGATCCTTAACAAAGCAAAGTGTTCAAAAGATTATTCACTTATAAAATTTAGTCAATCAAATACTAGATGCATTTACTGACCCAAAGAAAATGACAAAATCATGTATTGCAGCTGCTAATGCTCCAATTACTGATGTCCCCGAAGGACAACCTAAAATTGCAAAAAAGCCTAACCTACAAGTGAAACTAGTAGATCTATTAGTTCTAAAGATAAATGTTCTCATAAAAGAAAAGAATCAAAGGCTCAAAATGAGAAAGTAATAACTCTGAAAGAGTCTCTAATCATTGATAATATGATTCCAGAAGAATCTCATGTACATGATAATTAAGAGATCTCTATAAATTATGTTATGACTAGAAATAGATTGAATCAAAATGTAATTGACACCGATGATATTTTTAAGTATCATATTGCATATAATATTGTGAAAGATGACAAGGATCATGAACCAAAGTCTGTTAATGAATGCAGGCAAAGAGGGGAGGTTACTCTATCTTTCTTCTTAGTTAATTATTTATCTCCTCCCACCCAACCACTTATGAGAGGAGGTTAACTTCCTAAGGTGAAGGAAGGGGTTGAGGAGAGGGACGGAGGATTTTTATCCTCCCTTATTCCTCATCTATTTCCTTGAGTTCTTTTCTCTTCCCTTTTAACCTCCACTCGGACAGAGTAAGGGAAGGGAAACTTCTAGTTTTCCTGAAAATAAAATTTATTTTAAATTTTATAATTTGAGTGAAATTTTTTTTACATCAGCTAGCTATCGATAATGAAAATTATTGATAATGAAAATTAGATATCACATACCAAGGAAGATAGAAAAAATAATTTAAAAAAAAGTGGAAGAGACAAAAAGTAATAATAAAAAAAATGAAAATTTTAGAATAGCTATATAGTGTGTAGTGAAAAATGATTGTTTAAATTTAATAAAGTAGATGATTTATTCTAAATTTTAGAGATATTATAGAGAAACTGATATGAATACTCTTAATTTATATTTCAAATCGGGGGTAAAGAAATAGGTCATTTGAGGATATGGGGAGGATAAAAGATTATAAGTGATACCTATGATGTGCATAATCATTTTTACTATAATTAGTTTATTATTTATTTATTCAAATTATTTTAAGAATTTGAAAATACGTCGAAAAAAAGTTTTCATTTATTGATATTTAATTTTTTAAAAAAATATTTCTATTTAACATATTATTAATATTATACTTTATAATTTTAATTTATGGAACATATTTATAAAATTCTATTTGTTCAAAACTTTACTTGTAAAAATCAGTTTTTTTTATATTAGAAATAATATTTTTAATTGAAATAGGCTCCGCTTAAAAAAAAAGTGAAATCACTCTAAAAATAATAATTGTTAACTGAAATGTCTTTTTATATGATCATAATCTCTTAAAAATTAGGAATTGTTTGGCCGTTCGATCATTAATTTCAGTCGCTACTATTAATCTTAGTCGTCACGTTATTAATTCTAATTGCCTATATTAATATGAACCGTTCAGTCATTGTTAGTCATTAATTTCAACATAACTTACTATAGTAAGAGATAGAGAGCTCAACGAACTCTCTGGACATGATTGAATTAGTTAGAATGGACAAAATTACTATCATAAAATAAGAATTCTAATTTCGACAAAGTCAAAAAAAAAACTCTCCTGCTGGGATGATGTATTCTACCTTTTGCTATTACAGAGATCTCAAGGAACTAGGTTGAAATATATTGCTTAGGGAATTGAGCTCGGAGCGAAAAATTCAAGGAATTGAGCTTGAAGCAGAGAGTTCAAGAACTAATTTGGGAGTGGAGAGCTCAGAAGAATCTTAAATAGGTTATACAAAAGAGTAGGGTCATAAATGAACTCATAAATAAGTTTGGTATTCAATTTGATGAAATTTTATTTATGTTCATTCAATACACATAAGATTAATTAAATAAATAAATTTGAACAACTTGTTAAATTAAATAAAAAAGTTTCAACAGATACGTGTTCAGTTCGTTAATGTTAATGAACAATATTCGTGAATAATTATACTAAAAGATGATTATGCTCACGTACCTCAGACTTCTCTCACAGCTCATTTCCAGGTTATATGAAAGAAGTAAATCACATAGGTAGTTTATAGCCAATCACCACCAAGTGGCTAGAGGGTGGGAGGAGTTTTTTTCCTCGAGGATATGTGCTGGTTGGGAATTAATCCCTTATACCATTGTAGCAAAGTTGCTACCCTTTAGCCAACTGAGCATCCCATGGGGACAACAATATTTATGAATAAGAATAATATTCGAGAATAACGTTCATAAATAATGTTCATCAATAAAACTTAACTTTTAAAAAAAATAGATTTATATTATCAAATTCAATAATCAACCAAACCAAACTAAAATATAAAAGTTCAAATAAACTTGAATTACGAGCTCGATGACATCTAAATAAACTGAGTTCAAGCCAAGCTTGAACTCAACTAAAGTTCAAGCTCATAATAAAGAAACCAATCCAAGTTTGAATAATTATTTCAATGACTTGATTTATTTTAAGCTTGATTTGGCATGAGTCGACTACCATATCAAACAAACTTGAATATCAGCTTGATTTGTTTACAACCCTAGAGAGAAGAGAAGAAAAGAGAAGAGAAAAGAAGAGAAACTATATATATAGAAATTTGTTAGTTTGCATATCCGTCCGGACATGACTCTGTGGGCGATTGAATGAACCCGGGGCTCTCGAAAGTGATCCAAGGGCCCGAAAATGGATTGGGTACCCTGACTGACTTTCAAGTATCTCGAGTTCATTTAGTCATCCACGGAATCACACACATATAGATGTGTAGACTAAAACTCCTCTCTTTATATAAAATAAAATAGGAAAAGAAGTTAAAATCCAAAGAGCCACGTTGAGTTGGCTATCTCATCTAGTCAAATTGGGTCGACTTCATCGATCGACCAACCAATGATTATTGACTTAGTTGACTTACACTTAATCAAATTAAGTTGACTATTGAACGAGCATAAATAAAAAATATAAGATAGCAACATTGCCATAAAATAAAAGAAGATCCCTATACATTTTCCAAAAGTGTCACTCTCGCAACGTGGATCCAACCAACAAACTCTATAATCTGAGTTCATTCTGATCTGAGACAACATCTACAGATCTTTGTTTGCTGTATAATAATGTATGTATTTAAGTGGGAGACATACAGATGTCTGCTAGTTGTTTGCACCAACATCATCATTATTATTATTATTATCATACTAGAGTATTCATGTTGTTTAAAAACTTGTATCTGGTAGTGAATCAGCAGGGCATGTTCTAGGATCAATATGGTAATCATTGTGCTTCAAGATCTAAAAGATTTCCAAAGTTCATTGATATCTTCAACAATATAAATGCTTGAACCTTCAAGTATTTGGGATGAAGTAGTTTTGCAATATGTGACCATGCACTTTTTCAGAGTACTTCAAGTTCTTTGTTTTGGCATATGTTATTTCTTCAAATCATAACATATTATTTGCACGATATAATCTAGGGTTGACTTGTCGGTAATAGTTAAAATCTCTTCGATTCCTTAGTTAGTCTATAAGGTATAAATAAATTGAATCGAGTCGAATAATATGAAGATATTTAAATTCGAGTTTAAAAAATATATATGATATTTGAATTCGACCCAAAAGTTGAAAATATAAATAATTTTAGAGCTCGATTCAAAATAAAATTCAAACTCGAGTTCGATTTTAATTCGAACATAATTAAATTATAGTTTGAAATACTTAAATTCGAATTCGGCTCGAATTATTCTAAGTCACTTGGGCTGCCGAACACTAAAGAAATTGAAGAAATTAAAGTGCTCATGCTACCGAGCACTTTAGAGACTAAGGTAGCACTTCAAATGTATTGAGTATTCAAGAACCCAAGCTAAACCACAAGGAGCATTGGCATGTCATGTGTCTCGTACCGGTTGGTGTGGAGTAAGTCACATAGACTAAACTTTGTTTTGATAATTTAAATATCCAATTCTTATAATTTGATTAACCCTGAAGGTGATAGGTCCGACCCCATAAAAGTTTTTCATCGATCAGGATAAATCGAGAAGCGTAGATGAATTTTGATAGATGGCCTAGTGTCATAAGTAATTCGGATTTCTCAGGTGTAATGTATCTTGGATGAGATTCAAATGCTTGTTGCCTAGGGAGTCAGTCCCAATTTATTCCTAGAGAATTATTCCCCTAAAACTTGATCTCTACTCTCTTATAACAATCTACTACTGAGTTCTAACTCGGGTATACCTGTGGGAGCACCATAGCCCTAACTTGTGGCAAAGGTGATGCACGTGTTGGTTCTGGTGGTTGTGCAACCTGAGCGTGGGTAGAATAATGGTATAACATAATTTTGGTGAAGTCAAGGTTATAGTTGAACTCTATCTCTTTAAAATGAATTTGCTCCACACACAATGCTCACAGAACATGACAATTGTCTCCCAAAATATGACTTTATCTTGCGTTAGCAGCACTGAAAATCACAAGACATCTGAATCGAAGAAACTTCTCGAATTTTTTAAAATGCAAGTATGGAATGCAATACTTGCTTTGATTTGAATGGAATGAATGAAATGAGAAATGAGAGATCTTATTTATACCAAATGAAGGGATAGAAGAACTTTTGGATCAATTATATCTCATTCATCTAACTTGAATTGGATAATCTAGATCGCATCGCTTCCCAAAGACACCATTATAACAAAAGGTGAATACGCTTGTCCCTAGCACCCCCGCCCCCAAGGACACCATATTCCATGCCTCTTCATTTGGATGCCTTCATTTTGAAATCAATGGTTGAGATTGAGTCATTTGAAAGGGCACTTATGCCTTCTCATTGGGATGAATCTAATTTATCCATTTTAATTCGACGATCCAAATTAAGTCAGGTAATCAATCCATGTGATTTGTTATTCACACACTAATTGGTTAAAAATTAATGTTTTACCATAAACGCCTCTCCATGCTTATCCCAAGACATTTGGAAGGGAGATAAATCACGGTGACTGAGCGACGACTCTTTAGATGGGAAGGATTTTATTCTTGAGGGGATTGTTCCCCCAGAGATTTAATTTTTGTTCTCTTATGACAAACTGCTATTTAAATACCAACTCGACTATGTTAGTGGAGGTACATAGCCCTAAACTTTTTTTTTGATAATTCAATTATCCAGTTATTCAAACCGAATAATCCTGGAAGTGACCGATCCGATCATACGAAAATTTTTCATCAACCATCAGGATAAATCGAGAAGTACTTATGGAGACCTATTCAAGTGGCCAATTAATGTTGTTAAAGTTGTCATCTTATTTAAGAAAAATCTCTAAGTGTACCGTAATTGAAATTCAACCCTTAAATATCTTATTAACGGCTTAAAAAACTTTAAATTGTTGAGCTAGAAGGAGATTATTATCCATGATATCCACGATGAAACATTAGTTTCAACAAACGATGATTAAACATCAATACAAAGTACCACGTACCAAATCTTTAGCACTACTTTAGTGGATAAAACGTAGTCAACAAGACGTTGTGCCCCTTTCTGTTCTCTTCTTCATTTAATATATTCAACAGTAAGTCATTTCCACCAGCTGTTTTTTTATGCATTTGTTGGCCTCCTGGACAATAATATATGCACTTGCACCTTCATATCTCTTCCTTTTGATCCATCCCCTTCCTCTTCCTCTCTGCGGGGCCAAAAACAGGATTTTGATGCAGCATTTGGGTTGCAGAACCTTCTTCCCCGAATCAAAGAAAGTGGTCTGCAGTTCCATTCAAGTTCCCTTGCAATCAAGATGAAGGGGCTCTTCAAAGGAATCAAACACCTCTTTGGTAGGAACTCTTTCAGATCACCTATTTCTCTTTCTTTCTTTCTTTCTTTCTTTCTTCCAGAACAATGAACCCTACATTCAGGTTCAGCTCAGAAGGAGCATGAGATGGAAATAGGGTTCCCAACAGATGTGAAGCATGTCGCTCATGTTGGCTTCGACAACCTGCATGGAACCTCCCCATCTTGGGTACTGAAGATCAAATCTATCCAACAAAAATCCTTCCTTTTTTCCTCTGTTCATGTGATTTTTAATTTTTTTTTTTCTTCAGATGAATAACTACAAGGCCTCACCTGACTACTTCGCCTCTGGTTCTTTCAGTCATCTCGATTCCACAAGCAACTCCTGGGCTTCCCTAGGTACCTCGAGAAGTTCTCCTCTGCATGTGTTTTTTTACTTTCGGGTTTGTAAAGCATTTCTGATCCACAGATTTTGAGCAGAGGGGGCTTCAACCTGCTGCAGCAGCAGATCCTCCTGGTACAGTGCCAGAGCATCCATGTCCAGAGCTGCCGAGGGCACCTAAAAGGCCCAAGAAGAAGAAGGAGAAGGTGAAGTCCCCTTCCCCGACGAGATCTTCTGCGGCATCAACAGATTCATACTCCACGGCAATGGAGGATGTTGGTGATCAAATGAGGGGGACTTTTAGAATATATGTAAATTAAGGGTTGGATGTGCATACTATTTTCTCATGCCATGTTCTTTGAAAAGCTAATTAACTTGAGTTATACTTCCATGAATCTTTTGGTAGACTAGGATATTAAGGGGGGTATGTGTGTGTGGATAAGTAGGTTTTTGATGGTCATTTTCTTTTTTTTTTATCGATCCATATCATTAAAAGGGCGATCTTTTAAATTTTATTAAATTTGATATTCAAATTATCTCTTTGTGCGATAAAAAATGACTCACTCATCCATTGTCGGTCTCATAATAATCCATTGTCGGTCTCATAATAAGATAAGGGATTAAATCATGGTAATCGAGCGATGACCTCTCTAAGTAGGAGGAATTTTATTTTTTAAGGGATTATTTTTTAGGATTCGATACCTGTTCTTATATGACAATCTACCACTAAAGTATCAACAAGATTAACCGTAAGTATTCCATCTTAATACAATTTTGATCAAACTTATTCCAAGGTGTTTCACGATAAATTACAAAGAGATATTGTGAGTATTAAATTACATATGAAATGCTTTTTGATAAATTTTGAAAGAGGAAACTTCTTCTAATGATACGGAAAATGAGGGATGTTGTTTTAATTTTGGGTCATGTTTTTTGAAAATGAGGGGGCATTCAGGATATATATAAATTAAGGGTTGGATGTACACACTACTTTTCTCATGCCATGTTCTTTGAAAAGCCAAGACCATCTTTAATTGATACTCTTTTACACCATTTTGATATAAAACAGACACCAAATACACTCTAATGGAAACCCTAAATTTGCACATTTTTTTGGTGCAAGTAAACAATGCAGCACCCTAAATTTACCCAACTTTTCGCAGCTTTGTGTTATGTTTAATTAGAAGGCCAGCAGATTAAGGCAAAGGGATGAACGCTTATTAACTTGTTAGGGAAGAAAGCTCTTTCTTTATTTTCAATTTTCAATTTTAATTTTCTAAAAACAATATTAATTGTCATCTAACAATACTAACAAATGTACCTGAAATCTCATTCATATATATAGAATCAATCACTGTTCGCATCAATCCAAGATACCAGAAACTATATAATATCAAAGTAAAAAATAAAAATAACCAATGAATGAATTAACGAATTGCTTTTCTAGCCTCTGGCTACGGTGCAACGGCAACAACGATTCTCAACCACTCACGAATCAATCTCAGTCACGGCACTACTCTGCATGTTAGGGAGTGTGAATCTGCAGAGGGGACAGGTATTACTCCGTGTCAGCCACTCCCTCAAGCAATCATTGTGAAATATATGACGGCACGGCATCTCCAAAACACGAGTCATTATATTGAAGTCATCCAAACAAATTGAGCATACGCCGGGCTCTTCTACGATCTTCTCTTGAAGCCCCTCCACCAGCGCTGCAGGTGCCCGCGGCGTGAGCCCTCTGACGGGCTCAACGTCGATGTGGTCACCCTGGGAGAAATATTGTTGTTCCAAGTAATAGAGCGGGGTGAAAATGGAATGAGCCACCCTAGGAGGAATCACAATCTGAGAGAAGAACTCCATCGTGGATAATTGCATGATCGGAAAACGATCGTTCACCGCTCTAGTGTATCTTCGAAAAGCTAACAAAAGAAGATCAAGGTCGATGGTGCGCACGTGATCTGCCGCCACATGGGAGAGCATCCGCCGCGTCTCGTCGTCCCAAGCGGCCTCATCAAGGATATAGTGTGGCTGGATGGTGAAGTGGGCGTGCTCAACGGCATGGGTGTTAGGAGAAATCGTCCGAAGGGAAAAGTGCATGATCAATTCGGGTGGGAGTGTGTACCGGGAACGCCGTGTCACCACTCTCGCCTCCATGCGAATTACATAGCCGTTTGCGGTGGCTTCCCAACCGGCCGAAACCTCCATTGCAACAGCGTCCACAACTGCATTGCTCATCAAGGCCGAAGACGACGCCATCAAGAAGAGGAGCTAGAGAGATGGCAATTAAGGGAATATTATTGCAGAATTAAGAAGAGTCGGAGGAGGGATTGATCGTTTATATAGAGCGTGTTTAACAAATTTTGATTCTGTTAATTAGTTCCTAGTAATTCTCTAATCAATCGACTTGTTATTATTATTTTTTTGAATCGTAAACCAATGCATTTCCTGTCCAAACCAATGCATTGCCGCTAAATTCTGTAACCAATTTAATATATAATTACATTTGGAAAAAAATATTTGTTCTTATTTATCATTATATATCTTTATACGATCCGTAAATCTTATAAATATCTAATATTTAATTATTTAATAGTGATTGTTTATAAACTATTAGGGAATTTTGTTAGAGTCATTAGTTTAGATTGATCCCGTTGAATTGACTTGCCTCGCCTTACTAAATAATTTAAGTCAGCTTCAAAATTTTCAGCCCAACAACTCTAAATTGATCGTTGGATTTTTGGCGCACTAGCTTGCACAACAACTCTAAATTTAATTATGGTTTAAAAATTTATATAACGTATTTTATTTTATTAACATCAGAATCAGCGATTAACTGTTTTTTATAATAACATAATAATCAATATATATATATATATATATATATATATATATATATATATATATATATATATATATATATATATATATATATATATATAATGTATTATTATGAATAATAAATTGTGCCGTTATACATAATTATTATTAACAGAAAGTGAATAATATAACATAATAAATTAAATCAATGAATAATCAAATTGCTTGAACACGTTTATATGCGGTTCTGAGCTAAGCTTGACACAAACTATCACAAGTCGTTCCTTACCGTTACAAACAATATATATACCAAGATTCGTGCCTTACGGCCCACACATTTGGTTGCTTGAATTGGATCCAAGCCTAGCCTAAATCTATGACTCATCCAAATAGACGCATACTGCCCAGCAAGGTGCCTTGCTGGACAGTTGGTTCGAGCAGCCACCACGAGGAGCGGCTGTTTTCTACGATTTCTGCAAATCTAGAAAAAAAAAAAATATTGAACCAATTAATATCAAATTTAGGATGACCAATTTAATTCTATAGAAAATTTTTATCGATCATTAGAATAAATCAAGAAATTCTCGCGACAGACGACGGCCCAAAAGCTTAAGATTTTGTAGTTGTGCATCTCATTTGAAGGATAAAAAATATTTATAAATGCATTTACATCGTAATTATGGATCGAATCGCAGATCCGTAGATGACAACTTGACACTCTTCAGTTGCACAATAACCCCAGTAGCACAATTAATCTTCAAACCTAGAAGCAACAAGGTAGTGAGGTCTGGCGTCATATGAAAGTCATATATCATGCCAAAACATCAATTCATCATTTGACAGCTTGCAAACGGCAGAATGCGCACCAAACACTCTAAGAAAAAAAGTCAATTAACTATGGAATAATCGACCGTTAATTGGTCACTATTTGAGAATAGCGATCCATTAATTCCGTCGCCATAAAATTGGTCGTTGACATTATTAAATGATGAAATTTTAGTTCTGTCACTAAGTAACGATGAAATTAAATTTTTCATCATTAAAATTAGCGATAAATATTAACATTCTGTCACTAAAATTAGTGACTGATTTAATTCCGTCGCTAAATTTGATGATGGATAATTTAATTTTGTCACTATCTAACGACGGAATTAAAATTCCGTAGTTAAATTCATAAACTGAATTACTATTTTGTCGTAGCTTTAGCAACGAAAATTTTAATCCCGTCGCTAATATTGACGACGGAAACTATAACGGTATCATTAATTATATTAATCACATATATTTAATGTTCACTCGCTAATCAGAGAATATTAAATATCTATCTCTAATTAGTGACAGAAATTTAAATATTCATCACTACATTCATTAAAATTTTGACAAAACCTTCCCATTTTCCCCTTTATATTTAGAGAAACAACATCACACTGTCACAAACAAGGATTCTCACACCACATTCACATTCATAAAATAAACAACATAACATTTAATCCAACACATTTACAACACAAATGATACATATATCAAAACTCATTCACAAATCCACATATTCACAAACAACATAACATATAATACAAACGATACGTATCAAAACCAAGTTCAATAAGTTTTCAAATTCAATCACAACATATCCAAATCTAATAAGCAAAGATAAATATCTCAAATTTAACTAATAACATCCAAATCTAATAACATCGTTAAATATAATACCAAAGATAATAAAAATCTCCTAGCCTCCAATCCCACTCCAAAACTAGTAGTACATTTAATCCTATACAAAGTATAATACAATAAATTATTAATAAAATAAAAAAAGTAGCCATACATCATTAGAATTATGATTAATAAATTAATTTTAAACTAAACAAAGTGAACACTATAATTATTTTACACACCTGACTTCTAGTTTGAATATTTAATGACAGTGATATATAAAATAGATCTATAATATATTGGTTGCTACTCGAAAAATCTAGATGTTTCACTGTACAAAAATTTTATACAAAGGCCTGAACCTTTTCCTACCTACCATGTGTTCTTTTAAATTAAATTTTGGATCGCCTGTGGAACTTAACACGTTTGATCCAAAACTTAATCTATTTGTTCTTTTAGGTTTTGACTTGGATCTCCTGTGGAACTTTATACGTTCGATCCAAATCACCTAAGTTATTAATTCCATTAAATATTAATTTCCATAATTGGTTCCCAGTACTGACGTGGCGAGACACATGACCTTCTTGGATATGAGAATAACCACCACCGACTAGACAAAACCTTTTAAGGAAAGCTAATATTTAATTTCCTAAAATAACTTTAGGTTAACCGAAAAGAACAATCAAATCACAAGGAAAAGAAAAAACAAAAGAACACAACATCGAAAAACATATTCGAAATACTAGAATCGTAAGCCTCTTGTATTTGGTATTATTTCCAAAAATAACTAGTATGATGTGGAAAGGAAAAAGTACTAGTTATACCTTTTAGAAAGACCTCTTGATCTTCTACCGTATTCCTCTTCTAACCTCGGACATTGTGTGGGCAACGATCTTCCGAGATGAGAATCCACCAAAGCACCTTCTTCTTCTCCTAGCTAGGTTCGGCCAAAACAAGAGCTTTACCAAGGATGAAGAAAATCACCAACCAAGCTCCAAGGGATGCAAGCTTTCTCTCCTTCTTCTTCTTCTCCAAGTAGTATCCGGTCACCACAAGAGCTTCAAGCCAAGAGAGAGGTTTCGGCCACCACAAAGAGGAAGAGAGGAAGAGAATGGCCGGCCACACCAAGGAATAAGAGAGGGAGAAAAATAATAGAGGTTGTACCCTTTGAAGGCACCCCACCCCTTCTTTTATATTCCTTGTCTTTGGCAAATTAGGAAATTTAATTACAATAAAATTTCCTTAATTTTCCTTGACATGAATTAATTGAGAAAAATAAAATAAAATTTCCCAATTAAACTTATAATGGCCGGCCACATCATAGAGAGACAAATTAGACAAGTTTCAATCAACAAATTAAAACTTCCTAATTTGTTTCCGGAAATTTAAAAAAAAATTTCTCTTCAAAAATCCCTTCATGGTTGATAAAAAGAAATTTCTATAATTTTAATTTTTCAACATGTGAATAATTTTTAAAGAGAAAATAAAATATTTCTCCAATCTACAAATAAGGAAAGAGATTTAATCTCTTTCTTTAATCTTTTGTAGATCCTTTTAAGAGAGATATTTTAATTTTAATTCTCTTTAATAAATTATATTTTCCACATAAAAAAAAATTAAAATTAAAATTCTTTTTAATTTAATTATGGCCGGCCCCTCTAGCTTGGGTTCAAGCTAGGACCGGCCACCCTAAACCATGCTTAGGCCGGCCCTAGCTTGATTCCAAGCTAGCTTGGCCGGCCCTAGCTTGATTCCAAGCTAGCTTGGCCGGCCCCCTTTAGGTGGGTATAATACTCTATAAATAAGAGGCTACGATAGGGACTGAGAGGAGGAATTGGTTTTGGTCTCCCGATAAAATTAAGCATCCCGCGTTCGCCCCGAACACACAACTTAATTTTATCAATAATAATTCATTCCACTAGAGAAATATTATTGAACTACCGCACCAATCCCAAATTATATTTTTGGGCTCCTTCTTATTATGAGTGTGTTAGCCTCCCTGTGTTTAAGATATCGAATGTCCACTAATTAAGTGAGTTACTGACAACTCATTTAATTAATATCTTAGTCCAAGAGTAGTACCACTCAACCTTATCATCATGTCGGACTAAGTCCACCTGCAGGGTTTAACATGACAATCCTTATGAGCTCCTCTTGGGGACATTATCAACCTAGTATCTCTAGGACACAGTTTCCTTCTATAATCAACAATACACACTATAAGTGATATCATTTTCCAACTTATCGAGCTTATTGATTCATCGAACTAAATCTCACCCATTGATAAATTAAAGAAATAAATATCAAATATATGTGCTTATTATTATATTAGGATTAAGAGCACACACTTCCATAATAACTGAGGTCTTTGTTTCTTTATAAAATTAGTATAAAAGAAATGACCTCTAATGGTCCTACTCAATACACTCTAGGTGTACTAGTGTAATTATATAATTAAGATAAACTAATTCCTAATTACACTACGACCTTCCAATGGTTTGTTCCATTCCATTTTGGTCGTGAGCTACTGTTTATAATTTATAAGGTACTGATAACATCATCTTCTGCATGTGACACCACATACTATGTTATCTACAATATAAATTAATTGAACAACTACAAACAAATGTAGATAATTTGACCAAATGTGATTCTTTGTTCAAAATAAATGTTTACAAAAGCTTAGGCTTTCAGTATACACTCTAACAATCTCCCACTTATACTAATGACTAAGCTGCCATATCTTCTGCCATACATCTGATTCCCATTCCCTCCACATGCCGATCGAAAGCTTTCGCTGGAAGGGCCTTAGTGAAAGGATCTGCCAGGTTATCTGCTGATGCAATCTTGGCGATGACAACTTCTTCTCGCTTCACGATATCTCGTATCAAGTGGTACTTGCGCTCTATATGTTTACTTGCCTTATGGGCTCGTGGTTCCTTCGAGTTTGTAACTACACCGCTATTATCACAATAAATTGTGATGATTTTGGGCAAACCAGGAATCACATCTAAGTCCATTAGAAAGTTTCTGAGTCATACTGCTTCTTTAGCTGCCTCAGAGGCTGCTACATACTCAGCTTCCATGGTTGAGTCCGAAACGCATTTCTGCTTAACACTCCTCCATGAAATGGCTCCACCTCCTAAAGTAAACACATAGCCTGATGTAGACTTACTGTTGTCCCTATCTGATTGGAAATCTGAATCCGTGTAACCCACAGGGAGCAAATCGTCTGCTTGGTAAACTAGCATATAATCTCTAGTCCTTCTCAGGTACTTTAATATATGCTTTACCGCAGTCCAATGTCCTTGTCCAGGATTACTATGATATCTGCTAACCATGCCCACGGCAAAACAGATATCAGGTCTAGTACATAACATTGCATACATTAGGCTTCCTACAGCCGAAGCATAAGGAACTGCTTTCATGTCCTCTATCTCCTTTGATGTTTTCGGAGACATCTCTTTAGATAGAGCTATTCCATGCCTAAAAGGTAAGAAACCTTTCTTGGAATCTTGCATGCTAAAACGAGCAAGGATTGTATCTATATATGAAGCTTGGGACAGACACAACATTCTTTTCTTGCGATCCCTTATAACTTTGATCCCAAGAATGTGTGCACAATCTCCTAAGTCCTTCATATCAAATTGTTTGGACAACCATACCCTTACGTCCGATAATACCTTGACATTGTTGCCAATTAACAAAATATCATCTATGTATAGTACAAGAAATACCACCACGTTTCTGTTACACTTCTTGTATACACAAGACTCATCCGGACACTGAATAAATCCATATGACTGGATTACTTCATTAAACCGGATGTTCCAAGACCTTGAAGCTTTCTTCAGTCCATAAATGGACCGATTAAGCTTGCACACTAGATGCTCTTTGCCTTTTTCAATGAATCCTTCTGGTTGCTTCATATGAATGTTCTCTTCAAGACTTCCATTAAGGAAAGCTGTCTTGACATCCATTTGCCAAATCTCATAATCCATATGAGCAGCAATGGATAAGAGTATCCAGATAGACTTAAGCATGGCTACCGGTGAAAAGGTTTCCTCATAGTCGATTCCCTCTTTCTGAGTGTACCCTTTTGCAACAAGCCTAGCTTTGAAGGTTTCTACCTTCCCGTCTGTCTCTCTTTTCCTTTTGTAGATCTACTTGCATCCAACGACTTTTACACCATTAGGTGGTTCTACAAGCTCCCAGACCTTATTAGAGTACATAGACTCTATTTCAGAATTCATTGCCTTTTGCCAAGATGTTGCATCTATATCTTGGAGTGCTTCGTCATATGTTCGGGGATCAGGTTCATGTTACCCAGGATCAAGTCCGAAGACTCTCCCAAAAACATGAATCTTCCAGGCTGCCTTACAACCCTCCCACTACGACGAGGCACTGTCTGTGGTTGTGTATCATGTGTGACACGTGTTGCAGTCTCTTGTGGTACTTCATCTTGTACTGTTGGTACTGAAGTAGACGTATCCTCTCTAAGTTCTTCTAAAATAACTTTGCTACTGGGCTTGTGATCCATTATATAGTTTTCTTCTAAAAACTGGGTATTGGTGCTAACAATGACCTTCTGGTCTTTAGGACTATAAAATAAACCACCTTTCGTTCCTTTGGGATACCCCACAAACACGCGAACTTCTGTACGAGATTCTAACTTATCAGCATCTGGTTTCAGCACATGTGCTGGACTACCCCAAATCCGAATATGTCTTAGACTGGGCTTTCGCCCATTCCACAATTCTGTGGGAGTAGAAGAAACTGATTTAGAAGGTACTAAGTTCAGAATGTACACTGCTGTTTCCAGAGCATATCCCCAAAACGAATTTGGTAATTCTGAGTAACTCATCATCGATATAACCATCTCCATAAGAGTCCTATTCCTTCGTTCTGTCACACCATTCTGTTGGGGCATACCAGGTGCAGACAGTTGGGATTGAATCCCGGCCTCTGATAAGTAATTCCTAAACTCTCCTAAGAGGTATTCGTCACCACGATCAGAACGTAGTGTCTTGATACTTTTACCTAGTCGTTTCTCCACATCAGCCTTGTATTCTTTGAACTTATCAAAGCACTCGAACTTGTGGCGCATTAGGTAAATGTATCCGTATCTTGAATAATCATCTATGAAAGAGACAAAATACTCAAAACCACCTCTTGCCTGGACAGACATAGGACCACACAAATCAGAATGAACCAATTCTAACACTTCTTTGGCTCTATACCCCTTGGCCTTGAAAGGCCTTTTGGTCATTTTACCTTCCAAGCAAGATTCACAAGTTGAAAAATTTTCCAACTCTAATGAACTCAAAAGTCCATCGGCTATAAGCCTCTGAATCCTACTTAAGTTAATATGACCAAGCCTGAGATGCCAAAGATATGCTTGGTTCATTTTTGAAGGTTCTTTTCTTTTATTAGAGTTAGAAGATGAGTTATAAATTTTCATGTTTTGCTTTGTGGGAGAAATTGGATTTAAAGTATACAAATTGCCAACTAATGCACCAGAACAGATAATCACTTTATTTCTCTTAATAACTATATCGTTACTAAAGGAAACTGAATATCCATCCAAAAATAGTTTAGAAACTGAAATTAAATTCTTTCTAAAACTGGGTACATAAAGACAATTTCTTAAAACCAAATTTCTATTCCTATTAAAAGATAAGTAGACGTTTCCCACTGCAACAGCCGCCACCTTAGTAGCATTGCCCATGTAGACGATAATTTCTCCTTCAGATAGTCGTCGGGTTTCCTAGAACCCCTGCAAGGAATTACAGACATGATTAGTGGCTCCTGTATCTACACACCAGGTGCTGGTAGAAAACACCGCTAAACATGTTTCAACAACTAGAGCATGAGATATACCTTTGTTGTTTTGATTCCTACGAGGACAGTCCGCCTTCCAATGCCCTGACTGCTTGCAGATGAAGCACTTGCCCTTCGGCTTCTTCATTCCAGCTTTAGATCCCGTACTCTGAGATTTATTCACTTTCTTTGCTGGACCAACTTGTTTCTTCTTCTTCTTTCCTTTCGGTTTAGAAGTAGAACCATTTTCAGCATAGTGAATATGAGAATTGTGACGAAACAAACCTTCTACTGCTTGAAGTTCTGTCAGTAGTTCCGCCAATGAATATGCCCTTTTGTTCATATTGTAATTAAGGCGGAATTGCTCAAAACTTCTAGGCAGTGTTTGGAGGATCATATCGATCTGGGTTTCCCTATCAATTTCTCCTCCAAGGATCTGTATTTCGTTCAGATAAACTATCATCTTTAGGATATGATCCCTCACAGGAGTACCCTCTTGCATGGTGGCTGTCATTATCTTTCTCATGGCTTCTTGCCTAGAAGCCCGATCCTGATGACCAAAGAGTTCCTTGAGATTGTTCATAATATCATAGGCTGTTGGTAAATCTTGATGCTGATGTTGCAATACATTTGACATTGAAGCCAAAATGTAACACCGCGCCATCTCATATGCTTTTACCCATTTCCTATGATATTCAATCTCCTCTTGGGTAGATTCACCAGTGAGTGCATCAGGACAAAGCTCAGTCAGTACAAACTTATAGCTTTTAGCAGTAAGAACAATGTCTAGGTTCCTTTTCCAATCTATGTAGTTAGGACCAGTAAGTCTATTCTGTTGTAGTATGATGGACAGTGGGTTGAGAGTCATCCTAAGAATCACAAATAACTTTTGGTCAGAATTCTAAATTTAGAATAATATTGATTCCTCAAACAATACTATTTTAAATTAATCAACACCTCAAAACACCGCGAATATTGTATGCCATGATAGTGTGGACGTATACAAATTCAACATTTGTAAAAGGAGGGTTTTAACCCATTAATTTTATTATCTTGTCAACCTAACTTTTTGACAAATAAAATTAATAGTTGGTATCCTTTGGTCACACAAATAATAGCAGTGACTCCGATGGGGAGGATACTATTAGATGTGCCTAAGTGTATACCATTACTTGACACTAAGTCCATTAATAAGATTGTGCCCCTTCCGATGGGGAAGATCACACGCTCTTAATTAATTTCCTATAGTCATCCTAAATGGAAGTTTGTTCTAGTGATCCACGAACAAACTCATCCGATATGGAGCAAGGCACTCAGAGCCAACGCGCAAGCTTGTTTGCATCATTTACAAACCAGTAATGGAGACCGTGGAATTTATTTAAAATCCCTCTCCCACTTAGTTATTTATAAATGAGGAATTTTAACTATGCTAGCCTACTAGACATGTTTACTAACATGCACACACAACATAATATAAAAGCAATAAATGAAAAACTAATTTTCAACTATTATGGCTTTTATCTATTTTTGTCCTCCGTGTGTTGCCAACCCTAGCTGCTGCCTTATTTGGCCACCGCCACCGGGTCTTGCTATCGCATCCATCTTGCTCCTTGTTCCGCTGCGCCTCTGGTTCTCAAAAGGTTCCACGCCTTGCAAGATTTGATCCGCGACATAAATAGAATTTTACATTTTTCGATCCTATATTCCTCGAAGGAATGTACATGTGAACTAGATCGAACATAAAATAAAAATTTACATCCATCGATCCTATATTCCATAAAAGGAATGTACATGTAACTAGATCAAAAATAAAATCCTAATTAAAAACTAAATACAACTCCTGCTGTATTTTATAATACAATCATGCACACACATATAATTGCCCTTGACATGTCCAAGGGTCCAATCACACACATAAAGAAAACTATAAGCCATAATAGTTGGATCCTGCATCCACAAAGTTAGCACATCCTACTATTAACCTGCCTAAATTATGTATAACATGTGCATAATTAAACTAATACCAAATACACAGAGGCAAAACCCTAGCTCTGATACCAATTGTTGGTTGCTACTCGGAAAACCTAGAGGTTCCACTATACAAAAATTTTGTACAAAGGTCTGAACCTTTTCCTAGCTACCATGTGTTCTTTTAAATTAAATTTTGGATAGCCTGCGGAACTTAACACGTTTGATCCAAAACTTAATCTATTCGTTCTTTTAGGTTTTGACTTGGATCTCCTGCGGAACTTTACACGTTCGATCCAAATCACCTAAGTTATTAATTCCATTAAATATTAATTTCCATAATTGGTTCCCAGTACTAACGTAGGGAGGCACATGACCTTCTTGGATATGGGAATAACCACCACCGACTAGACAAAACTTTTTAAGGAAATCTAATATTTAATTTCCTAAAATAACTTTAGGTTAACCAAAAAGAACAATCAAATCACAAGGAAAAGAAAAAACAAAAGAACACAACATCGAAAAACATATTCGAAATACTAGAATCGTAAGCCTCTTGTATTTGGTATTATTTCCAAAAATAACTAGTATGATGCGGAAATGAAAAATTACTAGTTATACGTTTTAGAAAGACCTCTTGATCTTCAACCGTATTCCTCTTCTAACCTCGGACGTTGTGTGGGCAACGATCTTCCGAGATGAGAATCCACCAAAGCACCTTCTTCTTTTCCTAGCTAGGTTCGGCCAAAACAAGAGCTTTACCAAGGATGAAGAAAATCACCAACCAAGCTCCAAGGGATGCAAGCTTTCTCTCCTTCTTCTTCTTCTTCTCCAAGTAGTATCCGGCCACCACAAGAGCTCCAAGCCAAGAGAGAGGTTTCGGCCACCACAAAGAGGAAGAGAGGAAGAGAATGGCCGGCCACACCAAGGAATAAGAGAGGGAGAAAAATAATATAGGTTGTACCCTTTGAAGGCACCCCCACCCCTTCTTTTATATTCCTTGTCTTTGGCAAATTAGGAAATTTAATTACAATAAAATTTCCTTAATTTTCCTTGACATGAATTAATTGAGAAAAATAAAATAAAATTTCCCAATTAAACTTATAATGGCCGGCCACATCATAGAGAGACAAATTAGACAAGTTTCAATCAACAAATTAAAACTTCCTAATTTGTTTCCGGAAATTTAAAAAAAAATTTCTCTTCAAAAATCCCTTCATGGTTGATAAAAAGAAATTTCTATAATTTTAATTTTTCAACATGTGAATAATTTTCAAAGAGAAAATAAAATATCTTTCCAATCTACAAATAAGGAAAGAGATTTAATCTCTTTCTTTAATCTTGTGTAGATCCTTTTAAGAGACATATTTTAATTTTAATTCTCTTTAATAAATTATATCTTCCACATAATAAAAAATTAAAATTAAAATTCTTTTTAATTTCATTATGGCGGGCCCCCTCTAGCTTGGGTTCAAGCTAGGGCCGGCCACCCATAAACCAAGCTTAGGCCGACCCTAGCTTGATTCCCAAGCTAGCTTGGCCGGCCCCCTTTAGGTGGGTATAGAAGGTGGGTGTAGGTGGGTATAGTACTCTATAAATAAGAGGCTACGATAGGGACCGAGAAGAGGAATTGGTTTTGGTCTCCCGATAAAATTAAGCATCCCGTGTTCGCCCCGAACACACAACTTAATTTTATCAATAATAATTCATTCCACTAGAGAACTATTATTGAACTACCTCACCAATCCCAAATTATATTTTTGGGCTCCTTCTTATTATGAGTGTGTTAGTCTCCCTGTGTTTAAGATATCGAATGTCCACTAATTAAGTGAGTTACTGACAACTCATTTAATTAGTATCTTAGTCCAAGAGTAGTACCACTCAACCTTATCATCATGTCGGACTAAGTCCACCTGCAGGGTTTAACATGACAATCCTTATGAGCTCCTCTTGGGGACATTATCAACCTAGTATCTCTAGAACACAGTTTCCTTCTATAATCAACAACACACACTATAAGTGATATCATTTCCCAACTTATCGAGCTTATTGATTCATCAAACTAAATCTCACCCATTGATAAATTAAAGAAATAAATATCAAATATATGTGCTTGTTATTATATTAGGATTAAGAGCACACACTTCCATAATAACTGAGGTCTTTGTTTCTGTATAAAATCAGTATAAAAGAAACGACCTCTAATGGTCCTACTCAATACACTCTAGGTATACTAGTGTAATTATATAGTTAAGATAAACTAATTCCTAATTACACTACGACCTTCCAATGGTTTGTTCCTTTCCATTTTGGTCGTGAGCTACTGTTTATAATTTATAAGGTACTGATAACATCATCTTCTGCATGTGACACCACATACTATGTTATCTACAATATAAATTAATTGAACAACTACAAACAAATGTAGATAATTTGACCAAATGTGATTCTTTGTTCAAAATAAATGTTTACAAAAGCTTAGGCTTTTAATATACACTCTAACATAATATTCCTGAAAAGATATAATACAATTAGAGATGCTTCTAATATGAAAATTAATAGATCTATTTTGCATGTTTCATAAGTAATAAATAAAAAATGAAAAGTTAAATGTCAACACACTTAAAGATGACAATAGGTCGAATTCGAGTCGGATTCCATATCCTTCATTCCTATATCCATCGGATATCCATCCTATACCTATACTCATTAAAGGATCGGATATTTTCTACACTGATAATTTTTCTTCTTTTTATTCAATTATTATTATTCAACAAAAATATATTAAAATTAAAATCATATTATCGAGTATTTGGGCTGAATATCTGATATCGATAGTCCATCCATACCCTCCTCAATTTGGGTCTGATATCATATCTGACATGGGATTCAGAGGATATTATCATCCCTAAACACACCTCTCAATCAACTACTGATCAATATTGTGAAGGTCTAAGTCTCATGAGAGTCAAAATGATGCGGCGTTTGACTCATTTGTGTTGGGACCAAGGGGAGCTGGAGGGGGGGGGGGGGGGTAATAACTGGCTCACTTCGATAAAGATGATCTTGCAATGAAATACTTGAAGCGAACAACTCTTCAACAGTAACACAAGGATTTACTTGGTATCCACCTCCTTGAGGTGACTAATCCAAAGATTCATACAGTGCACACATCTACACTATGAAAACACTCTTTCTCGAAAACGATCTAGAGGCGGAGAAGCCTCTTACAAGCTCACAATACAAATTACACCAAAAATAGTAAGAATAATATAATGAAATCTTAGCTTACTCTCTTCTTGTTGCTCGAATCTACCTCTTGGTGGATAGAAATACAACAACACTAAGCTCCAAGAACTAGTGTTGAGTGTTGTGTGGAGAACGGTCATGAAAAACCCTTTTCTAAGATTACCTCAAGTGCCTTAATCGCTTAAGAATCTCTTAAGTGATTACCACATCAGCAACCTGCTTAGAATAGTTATATTTTTTTTAACCTTAAGTGATTATCCCAATCGGTTAAGAGGAGCATAATTGATTAACCTGATCGATTTCACTCCCTTTTGCTCGATCGCGAGAAAGGCCTTAAGCGATTAAGCTTCCTAGCTTAATCACTTACCACAACTTTGTTGGGGCCAAGGGGATCTAGAGGGGCAGGGCAGGGCTAAATAGCTCGCTCACTTAGATGGAGATGATTTACAGTGGAATACTTGAAGCGAACAACTCTTTAATGCTAACACAAGGATTTACTTGGTATCCACCTCCTTTAAGTGACTAATCTAAGGATCCACACAGTATACACATCTACACTATGAAAATACTCCTTCTCGAAAATAATCCGGAGGCAGAGAAGCCTCATATAAATTCACAACACGAAATACACCAAGAAGAGCAAGAACAAATACAATGAAATCTTACATGAGATTGCAACAATGAAATCTTAGCTTGCTTTCTTCTTGTTGCTTGAATTTGCCTCTTGGTAGAAGGAAATGCAACAACACTTAGCTCCAAGAACTTCCAAGAATTGGCGTTGAGTGTTGTCATGGAGAACGGTCATGAAAAACTCTTTTCTAGGATTATGTTTGGCGCCTTAATCTATTCATCTTTTTCCTAGTCGATTGCCGCATCATTTGACCGTCCAACACCTATAGAATGACTCTTTTTTTTTTATAATCTTAATCTATTAGTGAGTCATCCCAATTGATTCAGAGATCCTTAATCGATTACCTAATCGATTCCATAACTCTCTGTTCACTCGCAAAAATGCCTTAATCTATTAGCATACTATATCAATTATGTTTCTTGCGACAAAACACAACCTAATTATTTGACCCAATCGATTAGCAGTGGCTGAATCGATTGAGCCAATCGATTCATCCTTATTTTTGGGAATTCCTCTTCGCAAATCTTCTATCCCTAATTAATTGGTCCAATCAATTAGACTTAGCCCAATCAATTGACCAATCTATTCGGGCTCTTTCTATGTTCTCGCAAGAACCTCCTAATCGATTACATAATTGATTAGCTTAGGGTCAATCAATTCTAAGGTTCCCTTACTCAACATTAGGTCAACTGTGACCTGTTGAGATTTTTTCACTAAGTGTCCGATCAATCCTTTGATCCACTTGGACTTTTCTCCACTTACCAAGTGTCCGATCTTCCATGACCCACTTGGACTTCCAAACACTAGATGTCCAGTCAACCTTTGACCACCTGGACTTTTTTCTCATGCCAAGTGTCCGGTCCTCCATGACCCACTTGGACTTTTAAACACTAGGTGTCCGGTCAACCTTTGATCTACCTGGATTCACTCACCATGACTTTTCTCCACCTAGCTTCACTCACTAGGATTTTACCACCTGGCTTCACTCACCAGGGTTTTCTCACTTCCTAGATTCACTCATTATGACTTTTCAACTATCTGGTTTCACTCACCAGAACTTTTTAACTGCTTAACTTCACTCATCGAGACTTTCTAACTACTAGCTTCACTCACTAGGACTTTCCAATTGTCTGACTTTACTCATCAAGACTTTTCCACTGTCCGACTTTACTCATAAGGACTTTCCAACTGTCTGACTTCACTCACCAGGACTTTCTTCACTGCCCAACTTCACTCATCGGGGCTTCTCATCTACTTGGTTTCACTCACCGAGACTTTCAATCTGTCTGGCTTCATTCACCAGGACTTTCCATCTGCCTAGCTTCACTTACCAAGACTTTTCACACTGCTCGACTTCAGTCACTGAGACTTCTCACACCAAGTGTCCAGTCAATATTGACTCAGTTGATTTTCCTTCTTATGCCAACCATTTCGTTGGTCTTGCACTTGCCGAACCTCTAGTTAAGATTTTTTTAGTTAAGTATCTAGTCAACCTTGACCTACTTGACTACTCTCTTATATCAAATTGGTCAACCTTCGACCAGTGGAGAATGACACCAATAATCTCTCAAATGGACAATTATACCTACAATATCTATATATTGTCAAAAATCAAAATTCACGCTTGAGTCAAACTAGTCAACTTTGACGTAGGGACAATTACACTAACAATCTTCTTCTTTTTGATGTTTGAAAATACTTTTAAGTTAAGCTAACCCATATTAGCTTAACTCCAACTTCATCCCATGCTTGAAGCATGAATGTGAGTTTCTAACTTAAATCCCATATTTTCTCCCCCCTTTGACAAATATCAAAAACTCTTCCCCTTAAGAGTTAATGTTGTCAAAGTAACTCAATGAAAGTTCCATACCCTTCATTTTATACTATGCTCACCCTTAAGCATATATTGTATGCTCACCCTATATAACATCCATTCATTTCAATGAAGATTTCTAATCTTCCATTAAAAACATCTATTCTTTTAAGGAGAAACTCCCTCTCAAAATATACTCCAAACTTCTATCATTACACCAACAATGATTTAGAATTTCTAAAACTTTAGAAATCTAAAATTGAAATTTTGTGACTCAAAATTTAACTTTGAAACTAAACCTCCTCCTAAACTCCAAGTTAGCCTTCTTTAACCATTCTATTCTTGTTTTCATCAAGAAAACTTCCCTTAAATACTTATAAATACATTTCAGAGGGTTAGGGATGGTTAACTCAACTAAACGTGGCTTAATGGACTAAAATTAGACCATTTCAGCCAAAATTAGCAATGTTAATCGATTTGTTTCAGCTACCAATCGATTACAGCCTCTCTAAATTGATTGAAGTTGTTGGATCGAAAGCGCTAGAGGAGGGGGGTGAATAACGCTTATGGCTATTTCGTTCATTTCGGAAAACTCAAAGTAAAATACGTAGCGAAAAATAAAACACAATGCAAACACCAAGTTTTTTACTTGGTTCGGAGTCTGTGGCGACTCCTACTCCAAGGCCCACACGTAAGAGTGCTTTCGATGGGCAATCACTAATCAATTCGAAATAAGTACAGGTACAATGATTGATTACAAGTAATAAGAGAACTTTTAAAGAATACCAACAACTCAGAAAAATGAATCTTCAGTGCAATGGTTGTTGGAGCAACTTTTGAGCATCGAGGAGGCATTTTCTGAGCAGCTCGAAGAAGCAAAAGCCGTTCGTTGTGTTGTTCTAAGGCTTCTGGTCGAGGCTCCTTATATAGGCTGTTCTGGGCGCTTGGACCACATGGCTCTGCCACTCCGTGCGCACCACTAAACCTTGCCAATAACTTTTGGGTTCCAGGCGCCTGGACCGACTCCGAGCGCCCGGACCCCTTCTGGGTGCCTGGACCATCTTTCTCCAGCACCTTTATTTTCTACAAAATAAAGTTAGTCCAGGCAAAAATAATATATTTAATATAAGATTTGACAGCCTTTAACTGTCCAATTCTGACTTTGGATTTCCATCCGGAAACCCTAGTCGAACCGACGCCTACTGTTCCCTCACTGGGGAACGCATCCTCACCTACTCCACTCAGGAGAGTTTACCTGTCGTCAGTTGATCCTCCAGACCAACTGAACTTTTGCTCACCGTTCGAAGCTTCCGGTCTTCATGCTGGATGTCCGCTCCACGACCCGTCCAGTCTTTCACCCAGTTCGCGACACCAGGATTTTAACTTAGGGTTACCACCCCCTAGGATTTTGTCCGAAGCTCTCGACCTGCCAAGCCTTTTCGCCTAGAGTTACCACCCCCTATAATCTAGGGTTATCGCCCCTAGGGTTTTCCCTTTGCCTAACCGTAGCTAGGACTTTCTTCGCCCAGGGTTACCGCCCCTAGGGTTTTCCACCTGCCTAACAATAGCTAGGACTTTTGCCTAAGTACACTTAGAACTTTCCTGCAAACTCATCCAACCTTGCTAGATAACAAGATAACCTAACTCTGAACCCTTTGCCATAATCAAAACACAGGTTCGATCATCGAATGCTTCTCGCACCAACAATCTTCCGGTTTTTTATTATAGCAATACGGTTTAAAGTTAAGTAAAACATAACAATAAATAAAGGAGCATAAACACTATAATTTGGAAAACCCCCCTTATGCTCCCCCTTTCACAAAGATTATGTTTAAATTCGTTTGAATTCTTAACTTTGACTTTACTCTCCCCCTTTGACATAAATCAAAATTAATACTAAGTAGAGAGAAGTTTGTTTTACATAGAAAAAATATTTATTTTTTTTAACTTTAAGCTCCCCTTGAAGGGTAGCACTTAAGAACTTAGGTAATTTTTAAGCATTTGAAAGTGAGTCAGCCTTTAAAAAAAAAACTTAGCTTTTGAAAATTAGTGCTTTGAAATAGATTTTTCTAATTTAGAAATGCTTTGAAAATACTTAGTTTTTTCTAAAAGAATAACATAGTTACATTTTGGCTTTAAAAATAATTGTTTTGTAAAATAGTTAGCTTTCAAAAGAAGTTGATAAGAACTTAGCTTTATAAAGGTTTTGAAAAAGACTTAATTTAAAATTTTTGATAAAACTAAGTTAAGTACTTAGCCCTTAAAAAAAACTTTTGATACCAAAAATACTTTTAGCTTTAAAAATACTGTGATAATAACTTCAACTTTAAAAATATTAACCCGAGTTGTCACTACATCAAAAAGGAGGAGATTGTTGGTGCAGGTTGCACTAATAGTCTAGTTTTGATGTATGATAAATAGGTTAAAGTTAAATGGGTTGTTTGTCTAACGTTTCTACCAAGTGAGCAGAAGTTGACTGGTCTGAAGGACCTGACACCAGGCTGAATCCCAGCTAGGTCCATGGGACCCGATAGTTGGTGTGAAGTCCAAATAGGTATACGAGACCCATTATCTGACGGAAAGTCCGGTTGGCTTTGCGTGACCTAACAACCGGTCGAAGTCCAGTTGGGTCGCGGACCTGACAATTGGCAGGAAGACCTGGTGGGTCAGAAGCAAGTCGAGTGACTGCAAGTGGTAAGTAAAGGTAAGCAACTGGAGGAGAGATCCAGTGAGGACACATTCCCCGTTGAGGGAACTGTAGGCATCGGTCCAACTTAGGTCTATTTGGGAAACCTGAGCTGAGACCTTGACTAGATCCTGGTCTCGGGGAGACATGATCTAATTACTACTCATATTTTATTATGTTGTGCTAATTTTATTTTACAGGGAAAAATCTATTTTTGGTTGCCCAGGACTAACCTTTTTTGCGAGGAAAGCTGCTGAAAAAAACGGGTCCGAGTTCTCGGACCAAGCTCGTCCTGGCGGGTAGTAGGCACCTAGGCAGCCCGGGCGCCTAGAGTCAGTCCAGGCGCCCGGACCCGAAACTTCATCCACAAGCTGATGTGGAGTGCGTTGGTTGGCCGAGCCACATGGTCCAAGCCCCCGAAGGGGTTCTAGGTGCTCGGAATGGACTTATATAAAGGCCTTTAACCCAAAGCTTCAATACAACAACTACTACAATTTTCTTCTTGCTCGATGCTTCGAAAAGGCTCTCGCAACGCTGCTACACTCCATCGACAACCGACGACCAAGACTTTTCAATTCTATTATTGTTGTTGGTAACTTTTTCTAGTTCTTGTACTTAACTCTTGTAATCTTTTGTGAACTGTTAGTGGATTACCTAACGAAAGCATTCGACAAGTGCGGGCCTTGGAATAGGAGTCATCGAAGACATTGAACCAAGTAAAACTCAGTTTGTTAGCATTGGTTCATTTTTTCTTCCGTTGCGTACTTTGATCGTTATTCACCCCCTCCCCTCTCTAGCGTTCTTTTCTATCCTACAAGCATGCATGGAGCAAACTTTGAGAGAGTCTCGATAGCTAGGGGAGTCTCACCAAGAGGAAAAAAGAAAGTTAGAAGCTTTATTGGCTACTAATGAGTCTAAGGTCCATGCGGAAGTGGCCTTAAAAACTAAAGCATTGCCAAACTTAACTAGGTAGACTGCGCTATTACAAGAGCTGTAGCCTTCCTTTGCTTAGGGATTTGCTGGGTGACTTAGAGAAATATCTTTTAGAGATATGCAGATCTTGGAACAACAACGTAACTTGGACACCCAAGAAGTCCGGCTAGAATCCCTACAAGCCGAACTAGACACCGCCAAGTCTGAGTTATTGTTTTACAAGGTTGAAGAGGACAATCGTTTTGAGGTCAGATGAAAATCCTACCTTGAATTCCAAGAATTTGGTGAGATCTTTGGGAATCATATTGCAAATACCCTCACTCTAGGGGTTGAAGGGGTAATTCAATAGTTGCGTGAGGGTGGCTACCTCTCAGCTAAACCTCCCAGGAGATTTATAGACAGACAACGACTATTAGTAGAACTCCCCAAGAGTATTTTAAGCAAGTTTGACTGAATGTAAGGTATTATTATATGCTTGTACCATGTAACTATAGGAATTATATATTAATTACATAAAACAATTAAACACTTACAACGATCTCCCATAAATTTGCAATAAGTGACAGCAGGACTTGTTGTCGGAAGAACGACCATAAAATTAGAAACCTCTCCGCAATTCCACGAACTAAATCCCGTAGCCTTGGATGCCCTTCTTCCTCTCTTTCTTTTTTCTCATGAAGGATCCTAGATGTACCCCTTATAAAGGGAAAATAACCTAGGGTGTTGGAGTGTATACTGAAAGCCTAAGTTTTTTGTAAACATTTATGTTAAATAAAGAATCACATTTGGTCAATTTATCTACATTTGTTTGTAGTTGTTCAATTAATTTATATTGTAGATAACATAGTATGTGGTGTCACATATAGAAGATGATGTTATCAGTACCTTATAAATTATAAACAGTAGCTCACGACCAAAATGGAAAGGAACAAACCATTGGAAGGTCGTAGTGTAATTAGGAATTAGTTTATCTTGACTATATAATTACACTAGTACACTTAGAGTGTATTGAGTAGGACCATTTGAGGTTGTTTCTTTTATACTGACTTTATAAAGGAACAAATACCTCAGTTATTATGGAAGTGTGTGCTCTTAATCCTAATATAATAACAAGCACATATATTTGATATTTATTTCTTTAATTTATCAATGGGTGAGATTTAGTTCGATGAATCAATAAACCCGATAAGTTGGGAAATGATATCACTTATAGTGTGTGTTGTTGATTATAGAAGGAAACTGTGTCCTAGAGATACTAGGTTGATAATGTCCCCAAGAGGAGCTCATAAGGATTGTCATGTTAAACCCTGCAGGTGGACTTAGTCCGACATGACGATAAGGTTGAGTGGTACTACTCTTGGACTAAGATATTAATTAAATGAGTTGTCAGTAACTCACTTAATTAGTGGACATTTGATATCTTAAACACAGGGAGACTAACACACTCATAATAAGAAGGAGCCCAAAAATGTAATTTGGGATTGGTGCGGTAGTTCAATAATAGTTCTCTAGTGGAATGAATTATTATTGATAAAATTAAGTTGTGTGTTCGGGGCGAACACGGGATGCTTAATTTTATCGGGAGACCAAAACCAATTCCTCCTCTCGGTCCCTATCGTAGCCTCTTATTTATAGAGTACTATACCCACCTATATCCACCTTCTATACCCACCTAAAGGGGGCCGACCAAGCTAGCTTGGAATCAAGCTAGGGCCGACCTAAGCATGGTTTAGGGTGGCCGGCCCTAGCTTGAACCCAAGCTAGAGGGGCCGACCATAATTAAATTAAAAAGAATTTTAATTTTAATTTTTATTATGTGGAAGATATAATTTATTAAAGAGAATTAAAATTAAAATATCTCTCTTGAAAAGGATCTACAAAAGATTAAAGAAAGAGATTAAATCTCTTTCCTTATTTGTTGATTGGAGAAATATTTTATTTTCTCTTTAAAAATTATTCACATGTTGAAAAATTAAAATTATAGAAATTTCTTTTTATTAACTATGAAGGGATTATTGAAGAGAAATTTTATTTTAAAATTTCCGGAAACAAATTAGGAAGTTTTAATTTGTTGATTGAAACTTGTCTAATTTGCTTCTCTTTGATGTGGCCGGCCAAGACATGTTGTTTTAAGAAATTTTGTTTAAGTTTTCTTAATTAATTTATGTCAAGGAAAATTAAGGAAATTTTATTGTAATTAAATTTCCTAAATTACCAAGGCCAAGGAATATAAAAGAAGGGGAGGGGGTGCCTTCATGAGACACAACTTCTATTATTTCTCTTCCTCTTTTCCTTGGTGTCGTGGCCGGCCAACCTCTTTTCTTCTCTTCCTCTTTGTGGTGGACGAATTATCCCTATTGCTTGGAGATCTTGTGGAGGCCGGATACTACTTGGAGAAGAAGAAGAAGAAGGAGAGAAAGCTTGCATCCCTTGGAGCTTGGTTGGTGATTTGTTCTTCATCCTTGGTAAAGCTTCCTTGTTGTGGCCGAACCTAGCTAGGAGGAGAAGAAGGTGGTTGGTGGTTTCTCATCTCGGAAGATCGTTGCCCACACAACGTCCGAGGTTAGAAGAGGAATACGGTAGAAGATCAAGAGGTCTTTCTAGAAGGTATAACTAGTAATTTTTCCTTTCCGCATCATACTAGTTATTTATGGAAATAATACCAAATACAAGAGGCTTACGATTCTAGTATTTCGAATATATTTTTCGATGTTGTGTTCTTTTGTTTTATTTTTCCTTGTGATTTGATTGTTCCTTTTGGTTAACCTAAAGTTATTTTAGGAAATTAAATATTAGCTTTCCATAAAAGGTTTTGTCTAGTCGGTGGTGGTTGCTCCCATATCCAAGAAGGCCGTGTGCCTCGCCACGTTAGTACTGGGAACTAATTATGGAAATTAATATTTAATGGAATTAATAACTTAAGGTGATTTGGGTCGAACGTGTTAAGTTCCGCAGGAGACCCAAGTCAAAACCTAAAAGAACGAATAGATTAAGTTTTGGATCAAATGTGTTAAGTTCCGCAGGTGATCCAAAATTTAATTTAAAAGAACACATGGTAGCTAGGAAAAGGTTCAGACATTTGTACAAAATTTTTGTACAGTGGAACCTCTAGGTTTTCCGAGTAGCAACCAACATAGGGGTATAAGGGATAATTTGCCCCTAAGAAGTGGGCAACGTGGGTTTCCCCTACGTTCCCATTTCCTACATCTCCCACTCATCCAAGGTAAGCCACTAAGACCAGTTCATCCAAGTTAGTCACTAAGATCAGTTAGTCATAAAGACTAAATAAGTCACATAGACTATTTAAGAGTTTAGTCACAAATATCATATTAGAACATTCAATCCATACTTAGAGAAAATGGTTCATGCGACAACAAGCACATTGAGCGATAGTTGCTAAGAAGATTGTTACACCTTACATAGTCGCTCTCTAAGCGATCAATGCTAACAAAGTTGTTACACTTTACTTAGCCGCTCTTCCAAATAAATTAGAGACACTCTTCATGGCATATACCTCTCTCTCCTGGTGGCACATAGCCTTTATCTAGGATTCATCCAATCTCCCAGTGGCACACAACCATTTTCTTAGAGATATCCATGTCTTGCTATTTATCCATATTAAATAATCTTCATTTACATCAATATGAACATCTCTAATCCCTTATAATGACTATTATGCCAAGAGCATGTTTTATATTCAAATATTCACTATCATTTCTATACATAACAGAAATGGGTCGACCAATGAATAACATCAAAAGATGTAAATCTATTTAATCTTTATTTTTAGCTAGAATCTATTCATTCTAATCAGTTATTTTCCTAGTTATGTGTCATAGATCAAATCATACATAGCCATAGGATACATGCTAAAGTAGCAGACACTGATTAAAACTTTAAGTAAACAGTTAAATAGTCACTAAGGCCAAAAATTGAGATTAACTTATAACCTCAAAGGTCTTATATAGTAGAGAAATAGGGATCCACTCTCCTACTACCTTTATTATCGCAATAGCACATGTGGTATGAATTGCATGCTACGATATTATTCTCTTTACTAAAAAGAGCGCATATTTTCTTTAAATTTAATATTGTACAGATTTTGATCTAGACATACCAATGTCTAACCCTGAATTCAACATATGAATTTTAATCTGGCTTTTAACAGATTTAGTAAATGGTGGGTGCATTTACTTCGATCATTATTAACATATAAATGATCTCAACTTGACACAATTATCAAGATGATCTTAACTTATGGGTCTGTCTCTGTTCATAGCTAAGTAAGCTGTTCCTTAAGTAATGGTCTTAACTCTATTTATACTCAACAAACAGAGATGATTGTCCATGTGAGTGGACCAATCTCAACCTGCCATATGCTCACTGAGATCTTATATGAATGTAATAAAAATAACATATACAATGAATAAATTATGATAAATCACACAATCAAATCATAAAGTCTGATTATTATTTCAATATTGTTACATTCTACGAAGTCCCAAAGACTTTACATGTTCTTTAAATGACTCTCTAGTCATTGTCTTAGTAAAAGAATCTACAAGCATAGCACGTGTAGGGACATACTCAAAAATTACTTTTTTTAGCCACAATATCTCTCATAAAATTATATTTAATTTCTATATGTTTGATTTTGCTATGATACTTGGGATCCTTGGAAAAAAACTATTGTAACTTGACTGTCACAGTAGGCAGTTACTAGACTCCCACTGTCCTCAACAATTTTCAGATGCTTCAGGAACCTTCTTAACCCTGCTTCTTGCACAGCTGCTGAACATGCCACATATTCAGTTTCTATAGTCGACAAAGATATACAAGATTATTTCTTGCTGTTCCAAGAGATGGTGCCACTATTCAGCAAGAATGCATAGCTTGATATAGATTTTCTATTATCCAGTTCCCCAACCAAATTTACATCTGAATAACCTTTCAGACTCATATCTGGTCCTTGAAAACAGATATAATAATCTATTATCGCCTTCAGATATCTGAATATCCTTTTTACTGCCTTCTAGTGTCTTGGTCCTAGGTTTGACTAGAAGCGACTAACTAAGCCAACAACATAGCTGATATCGGGATGTGTACACAACATAGTGTATATAAAACTACCAATAACACTAGTATATGATTTTTTATCCATTTCAACTATTTCCTTTAGGGTTTTAGGACATATACTCTTGCTCAAAATAATACCTTTCACAATAGGTGTATGTTCTATGTTGTAATTAGACATGCTGAAATGATGTAACATCTTATTTATATAAGACTCTTATGACAAACCCAAAAGTTTTTTAGGATGATCTCTAATGATCTTCACTCCTAAGGTGTACTTAGCTTCTCCCATATCCATTGTATCAAATTGTCATGACAACCACTTCTTAACTTCATTCAAATACCCAATGTCATTTCTAGCTATCAGCATATTATCAACATATAATGATAAAATGACATACTTTCCTTTTTCTCTTTTCAAGAAAAAGCAATGATCCTCATTGATCATCTCAAAACTATAAGATAAAACGACTTCGTTAAATTTTATATTCCATTGTCTTGACGCTTGCTTTAGCTCATATATAGACTTTTTAAGTCTACATACCTTCTCCTCTTGGCCTTCAGCAATGAAACCTTATGGTTGAACCATATAGATTTCCTCATCAAGCTCACCATTAAGGAAAGCAATTTTTATATCTATTTGATATAATTCCTGTTGGTGTAATTGACCTCTAGAGTTTCGATGTTTGACAATATGACCAAGGGTTGACCCAAACATGACTTAATGTTTGGGAGAGAGAGAGAAGTCTAGTCAGGACTAGATTACTAGCAAAGGTAAGTCCTTGTTAGAATGTATACTAAAAGCCTAGCTTTTGGTATAAAACATTTATCTAGAAATAAGAATCACATTGGTCAAATGTCTACATTTGTGATAAATATAGTTGTTCAATTAATTTATATTGTAGATAACATAGTGTGTGGTGTCACACACAGAAGATCATGTTATCAGTACCTTATAAATTATAAACAATAGCTCACGACCATGATGGAAATGAACAAACCATTGGAAGGTCGTAGTGTAATTAGGTGTTAGTTTATCTTAACTATATAATTACACGAGTACACTAAGAGTGTATTGAGTAGGACCATTAGAGGTCATTTCTTTTATACTGACTTTATAAAGGAACAAAGACCTCAGTTATTATGGAAGTGTGTGCTCTTAATCTTAATATAATAACAAGCACATATATTTGATATTTATTTCTTTAATTTATCAATGGGTGAGATTTAGTTCGATGAATCAATAAGCCTGATAAGTTGGGAAATGATATCACTTATAGTGTGTGTTGTTG